>NW_022437107.1:2247332-2323721 GCF_009761245.1 Sapajus apella
CAGTATTTTATTGAAGATTTTTGCATCTATGTTCATCATGGATATTGGCCTGAAGTTTTCTTTTCTTTTTGAGTCCCTGCCAGGTTTTGGAATCAGGATGATGTTGGTCTCATAAAATGATTTGGGAAGAATTCTCTCCTTTTGTATTGTTTGGAATAGTTTCAGAAGGAATGGTACCAGCTCCTCTTCGTATGTCTGGCAGAATTCGGCTGTGAACCCGTCAGACCTGGGCTTTTTTTGGGTGGTAGGCTCTTAATTGCTGCCTCAACTTCAGACCTTGATATGGGTCTGTTCAGGGTTTCGGCTTCTTCCTGGTTTAGGCTTGGGAGGAGGCAAGTGTCCAGGAATTTATCCATTTCTTCCGGGTTTACTAGTTTATGTGCTTAGAGTTGTTTGTAATAATCTCTGATGATGGTTTGAATTTCTGTGGAATCTGTGGTGATATCCCCTTTATTGTTTTTTATTCCATCAATTTGGTTATTCTCTCTTTTCTTTTTTATTAATCTGGCTAGTGGTCTGTCTATTTTGTTGATCTTTTCAAAAAACCAGCTCTTGGATTTATTGATTTTTTTGAAGGGTTTTTTGTGTCTCTATCTCCTTCAGTTCTGCTCTGATCTTAGCTATTTCTTGTCTTCTGCTAGACTTTGAGTTTTCTTGATCTTGCTCCTCTAGCTCTTTCAGTTTTGATGATAGGGTGTCAATTTTTGATCTCTCCTTGCTTCTCATGTGGGCACTTATTGCTATATATTTTCCTCTAGAGACTGCTTTAAATGTGTCCCAGAGATTCTGGTAACTTGTGTCTTCATTCTCGTTGGTTTCGAAGAACATCTTTATTTCTGTCTTCATTTCATTGTTTATCCAGTCAACATTCAAGAGCAAGTTGTTCGGTTCCCATGAAGCTGTGCGGTTCTGAGGTAGTTTTTGAATTCTGAGTTCTAACTTGATTGCACTGTGGTCTGAGAGACTGTTATGATTTCCGTTCTTTTGCATTTGCTGAGGAGTGATTTACTCCCAATTATGTGGTCAATTTTAGAGTACGTGTGATGTGGTGCTGAGAAGAATGTATATTCTGTGGATTTGGGGTGGAGAGTTCTGTAAATGTCTATTAGGTTTGCTTGGTCCAGGTCTGAGTTCAAGTCCTGCATATCCTTGTTAATTTTCTGTCTGGTTGATCTGTCTAATATTGACAATGGGGTGTTCAAGTCTCCCGCTGTAATTGTGTGGGAGTCTAAGTCTCTTTGTAAGTCATTAAGAACTTGCCTTATGTATCTGGGTGCTCCTGTATTGGTTGCATATATATTTAGGATCATTAGCTCTTCTTGTTGCATTGATCCTTTTACCATTAAGTAATGTCCTTCTTTGTCTCTTTTGATCTCTGTTGCTTTAAAGTCTAATTTATCAGAGATGAGAATTGCAACTCCTGTTTTTTTTTTTCTCTCCATTTGCTTGGTAAAGCTTCCTCCATCACTTTATTTTGAGCCTTTGTGTATCCTTGCATGTGAGATGGGTTTCCTGGATACAGCACACCAATGGGTTTTGGCTTTTTATCCAATTTGCCAGTCTGTGTAGAGCCTCTTTCGGGAGTTCTTGTAAAGCTGGCCTGGTGGTGATGAAATCTCTGAGTACTTGCATGTTCACAAAGGATTTTATTTTTCCTTCACTTATGAAGCTTAGTTTGGCTGGATAGGAGATTCTGGGTTGAAAGTTCTTTTCTTTAAGGATGTTGAATATTGGTCCCCACTCTCTTCTGGCTTGTAGGGTTTCTGCTGAGAGATCTGCTATGAGTCTGATGGGCTTCCCTTTGTGGGTAACCCGACCTTTCTCTCTGGCTGCCCTTAGTAGTTTCTCCTTCATTTCAACACTGGTGAACCTGACGATTATGTGCCTTGGGGTTGCTCTTCTTGACGAATATCTTTGTGGTGTTCTCTGTATTTCCTGGACTTGAATATTTGCCTGCCTTGCTAGGTTGGGGAAGTTTTCCTGGATAATATCCTGAAGAGTATTTTCAAGCTTGGATTCATTCTCTTTGTCGCATTCAGGTACGCCTATCCAATGTAGATTAGGTCTTTTCACATCGTCCCACATTTCTTGGAGACTTTGTTCATTCCTTTTTACCCTTTCATCACACTCGTTCTCCATCCAACCTTGTTCCCTTGCTGGTGGGGAGTTGTGATCCCTTTTAGGAGGAGAGGTGTTCTGGTTTTGGGCATTTTCATCCTTTTTGCACTGGTTTCTTCCCATCTTTATGGATTTATCCACGTGTCATCTTTGTAGTTGTTGGCTTTCAGATTGGGTCTCTAGGTGGACGTGCTATTTGTTGATGATGAGATTATTTCTGTTTCTTGGTTTTCCTTCTGACAGTCTGGCCCCTCTGTTGTAGGTCTGCTGAGGTCCACTCCAGACCCTGCTTGCCTGGGGATCACCTGCAGCAGCTGCTGAACAGTAAGGGTTGTTACCAGTTTTCTTCTTCTGCCATCTTTGTCCCAGAAGGATACCCGCCAAGTGTCAACCTGATCTCTCCTTTATGAGGTGGCTCTTTGGATATACAGGGGTCAGGGAGCTGTTTGAGGAGACGGTCTCTTCTTTATAGGAGCTCAAATGGTGAGCTGTAAGCTGTGTTTTTCATTCAGAGCTGCTGGGCAGGTACGTTTAGGTCTGCTGCAGCAGAACTCATAAACTGCTTTTTGTTCCCAGGTGATCTGTCCCAGCGATTTAGGGCTTTATGAGTTTCCGTTATGCTGCTGCCTTCTTTTTTTTTCCTTCAGAGCTGCCCTGCCTAGCAAGGAGGCAGCCTAGTCACTGTCTGCCTGTAGAGGCTTTGCTGAGCTGCTGTGGACTCTGCCCAGCTGCCGAGTGAAGTTCCCTGCAGTCCTGTTTATATGGGTGTAGTTAGAACTGCCTTGGCAATGGTGGCCCGCCTCTGTTAAGGCGGAGCCTCTCTGCAGTGGCTGGTTGCCTTGGCAATGGCGGGCTGCCTCAGCATTGGGTGACTACCTCCATAGTGGCGAGTTGCCTCGGTAATGGCAGACACCCCTCCCCCACAGAGCTGGACCATCCCCGGTTCAGATGGGCTTGCTGTGAAACTCTCAATCCAGAGAGTTTCTGATTGCTGTTCTTTTGTGGGGGTGGGACCAGCCGAGCCTGATCCCCTGGCTCCCTGCCTCAGAGCCTTTTTTTTTTTTAAGTTGGTGTTCTAGTCACCTGTTGAAGAGGTGTCAGGGTCTGTTATTTTTCCCATGTGGTGACTCACTGTGCTGGCTTAAACAGTAGCACTGAGATTTGTGGCATTTTTTTTGCCCTGGAATCTACTGTCCTGGTTCCCTGCTCAGTCCCCTTTTTAAACAGATGAATGGGCGACTTCCCATGGCCCCAATTGCCAGCCAAAAGGGCACCGGACCGGTGTGTTTTGTATGGACAACTGCTGCTCCGGGGCACCAACAAAGCAGCCACGTGGGGCAAAGCAGCCGCGCCGGCCGGCACAGCTGCGCTGGCCGAAACAGCTGCGCTGGTGACCCATGGAGCTTCTCCACCTGGGAATTGCCTAGTCTGTGGGCAATAAAAATGCTGGCGTCCACTCACCCTCTGCACTTTCACTGGGAGCTGCAATCCTGAGCTGTTCCTAAACGGCCATCTTGAATCGTCAATTTTTAAAATCTTTTGTAGAGACGAGGTCTCGCTATGTTGCCCAGGCTAGTCTCAAACTCCTGGGCTTATGTGATCCTCCTGCCTCAGCCTCCTAGGACTCTGAGATTACAGATGTGAGCCACCAAGCCCGGCCCCAACAGTTATTTTCTTTTAGTAATTAAAAAATATCATGCCATTTCCTTTTGTAGTTTCTGGTTAGAAATCTACAGGAGACCATTATTCTAAGCAAATAAATGCAGGAACAGAAAATGAACTACCATGTGTTATCACTTATAAGCGGGAGCTAAAAAATGAGTATACATAGACATAAAGATGGGAACAACATACAGTGGGAACTACTAGAGTAGGTAGGATGGGATGGGGTGAGGGTTGAAGAACTCTCCATCGAGTACTATGCTCATGATTTGGGTGATGGGATCATTCATACAGCCAATGTCGGTGACACACAATTTGCCCATGCAACAAAACTGCACATGTACCCCCCGAAACTAGAAGTTAAAAAAAGAACAAAAAGACACAAATTGTTCTTCCCTTACAGGTAATGTGGCTATTTTCTGGTTGATTTCAAGTATTTTTTCTTTGTCCTCTAGTTTACAATAATTAGGTTGTAATTGGTCCAAGCATGAAATTTCTTTGAGTTTATCCCATTTAAGAGTCATTCATCTTCCTGAATCTGTAGATTTATGTAGTTTGCCAAACTTGAGAAGCTTTCAGCCATTATCTCTTGAAACGTATTTTTTAGCACTGAAGGTTTTCTGCTGTCCTGAGACTTTGATGACAAGAATATTATACCTTTGTTATTTTCCTACAAGTCACTGAGACTCTGTTCATTTGTTTAAAATTATTTTTTTCTGATTTCCAAATTGGATAATTTCTAATGATCTATTTTCAATTTCACTCACCATTTAATATGTGGTCTCAATTACACTTTTGAGCTTTTTCAATGAGTTTTATATTTCAGTTATTGTATTTTATACTTCTATATTTTATTTGTTTCATATCATTGCTGAGACCATTTTTCTTTTAATTTTAAGTGTGTTTGCAATTGCTTGTTGCAAAATTTTTAAATAGTTGATTTAAAGTGTCTGTCAGATAATTCTAATATCTGTGCCATCTCAGTGTTTGTATCTATTGTGTCCATTTGCTGAGTAGTTTTGGACTGAGGTATCATGTTTTGAGGATTGAAGTAAAATCCTTTGGAGAATATTGATGTGTTTACTTTAGGTAGAAATTGACCTGGTTAAATTTGGGCCAAAAGTTTTATCCCATCTGAAGTGGTTACCCATCAACTCAGTCTTCAAAACTTTTACAGAGCTATTCAGATCTGTCCCATTTGTATATCACCCATTTATAGTATGGGTTCTGGCCAGAAATCTTTCTGTTAGCTCAATTTTCAATGTTTTTATTATACTGATTAGTGCCAGATCTGAACATGTGTAGTTTTGGAGTAAACTTTGGGGTTAACATAATGGGGTTTCTTTCTTGAGGTACTTCATCATTACAATCTCCCCATTACTTCATCATTACATGTTGTTTTTATGAGGCTCTTCTTTTAGGTTCTGTAGCCAGAAACATGGAGCCTTAGTTACTCTTTCCCGTTGCTTACTTTTGTGACTGTACCTATGTCCTAGAGCAACACACAAGAGGACAAGAAGATTAAAAAATGGCAAACTCGGCTTTGGATTCTGATCTTCTTTCCAATCTTGCTACTACTAATTTTTCAGAGTCTGATAATAACTGCTCAACATATATTGTATTTCATAGCTGCATTGAGTGGTAGAAAACACAGGGTGGAATGTGTTTTCTCCATCATATCTGAAACTGGTTTCTACAAGTTATTTATTTATTCCTCTATTGTCACACATCGCCTACACATAATATTGTCCTCCAGTTTTTGAACATCTTTTGGTCTTGCCTCACTTTCTTTCTTCCCAATCAATACTATGTTGCTATAATGTTAAGTGACATTTTATATTGTAACTCCCTTGCCTAGCCCTGCCCTGAGTTCAAAGGCTCAACTCACCAAGGTATTTCATAATAGGAAATACCTGATAACTACTTTTCTACACTAGTTACTTAGCACATCAGCAATATAATTAAGGCAAGCTATTATAATTTCCCACGGGCATGTTAGTTTCACCAAAAAATTTTTCAACTTGAACTAAACAATGGAAGAAAATCTACTCTCTGAAGAATTAATTATCTGTTCATTTATCCCCATTGGAGTGACCAATAGGCTGAGAAATGAACTTATAACTTTCTAACTTAAGCCCAAATAGGCAGAGGAATTCTGTGGCAGCTCTTTACTTGTGGTGTTAAGGGATA
Source organism: Sapajus apella (assembly GCF_009761245.1). Lineage (NCBI taxonomy): Eukaryota > Metazoa > Chordata > Mammalia > Primates > Cebidae > Sapajus > Sapajus apella. The sequence continues at coordinate 2,253,303 of NW_022437107.1, forward strand.
AAAGGGGGTTTAGGCAGCCCTAGAGAATTCTACCACAGCCCTGAAAATGGTCTAACACAATTATTACTAACTAGCACTGAAGCCGCTTCTGCTCATGGCTCTCAGGGCCAGTTGGTGCAAAGTAGGCAAAAATAAATAAACTTTCCCTTTCTTCTCTCATGTCTCCATTCTTTTGATTCCCTATAAGCAGCATGATTATAGTAAGTACTTCATTTAAAACTAATATGATTTGTGATACAGATTTGCTTATACCTGCCTTGTTCCTGGACATAAAACAGCTCATTAGTTCCCCAGCTTCATTTCCATTACTGTTCATCTCCTGGAAAAACTAATTTACACTTGGTGAAAGAGAATTAAAATGGGTGTCAGAAGAATGAAATATGACATTAGTTCTCAAAGTGTGGTTGCTGGACCAGTAGCGATACAGCACCTTGTTTTGTTTTGTTTTTTTTAAGATGGGGTTTCACCATGTTGGTCAGGCTGGTCTTGACTCCCGACCTCAGGTGATCCGCCCGCCTTGGCCTCCAAAGTGCTTGGATTACAGGTGTGAGCCACCACGCCCGGCCAGCACCATGTTATAAGTGCAAATTCTTGGGTCCTGCCTACAGAATCAGAAACTCCTGGGATAGGGCCCAGCAATCTGTGACTTCACAAACCCTCCAGGTGACAGTGAGGCATGCCAAATTTGAGAACCACTGCAAGTAGGAAGAAGTTACTTATTGGATGGCTGTGGCATAATGAGCAAAGGCAGTGTGTCCTAGGTGTGGGTTGTTTGTCAAATTACAAAGACCATTGAACCTGTTTTCTACCATGCTTTGAAGACAACTTGTCACCAGCATCAAGTGGCTGGTGGAGAGGGTAGGCAGAGTGTACATGCTGGGTGTGATGAGCTGGTAATTCTACCAAAACCTCCATTCTATGTCTGCTATCTCTCTTGGCCTCAATTTTAATCTCCACAGTCTGCTGAAAATACTTCGGCAATTATCCCTAGTAGCATCTTTCTGGTAAACTCTACTTACCTTTCTTCTTGGCTTGCCTTCCTTCACGGGAGCTGGGTGCGTTCAACAAACACTTTTTTAAAAAATTTTAATTTCTGTAGGTATGCAGTAGCTGTAAATACTCATGGGATACGTGCAATATTTTGATATAGGCATACAATGCGTAATAATTTCCTCAAAATAAATAGAATATCCTTTACCTCAAGCATTTATCCTGTGTGTTACAAATAATCCAATTATACTCTTTTAGTTATTTTTAAATGTAAAATTAAATTTTTATTGACTGTAGTGATCCTGGACAAACACACTTTTAAAACCAAACTTTTCAACTATCATATCATCCTGTTCTCTGTGAATCACTTCAATAACCCACTGAGATTCTTTGGCTGGCTTCTTACCAGTTTTTAATATCATATAAATTTGTATTTAGCTAGGAATAGATTTTATTAACATATTATAAATGATCTAAATTAGCATGCCTTGTGATGATGAAAATGTATCTACATTGCAATTTATAATTGAATAGTTTGTCCTTGTTTATAAAGCATTTTTCCAAGCCACCATAATCTTCAACGTAAATAAGGAAACAGCAATTGACTAAAATCTTATTACAAGAAAAATTTTTCTTTTACTTTAGAGAAATTTTGAGCATATGGAACGTATCCATGATACACTGAAATTTATCATGTGCTCCTGCATTGGGATTTCCTTCTAAACATCATGGAAACAAAAAAAAAATGAAATCATAATTAGTTTTTTTGAAAATAAACCACAATTTACTATTAATATAAACATTAGCCTCTGAAAAAACTCCAATATTTTTCTAAAACTTTCTTTAAAGTTATCAAACAAGAAATGGGTTATTTGAACAATAAAGAGTTGAAGAATATTTTTGTTGTCAGCTCATAACTATCTCTGCACTGTTCTTCCCATTGGAATTAGGAAGAATTTCTCAGCAATTAGAAAAACTTTTCACATAAATACACTCACAACTCAGATGGCTGTGACACTTTGTTTTGTAAGATTATGTTTCTGAAGAACAAATACATCAAAGGGAAGATCTGGGACTCAAGGGCTGCTGTTCAGATTCTTTTGTCCCACAACGGTGCTCCCTTGATGTGGTGCTCTCCCCTTTCCCCTAGGGTTGAGACTTCCTCTAAGCCAGACTGCAGTGGTTATTTCTCTTCTGGGTCTAGCCACCCAACAAGGCTAGCAGGCTCTGGACTTGTACTGGGGCGTGTCTGCAAAGGGTCCTGTGATGTGATCATCTTCAAGTCTCTTAGCCATAAATATTAGCTTGCTGCAGCTTCTGTCAGGGGCAAAGGGGGGTGGTTCCCAGGCCAATGGAGTTCCAGCCCCAGGGGATCATGGCTGCTTCTGCTGTGTCATACAGGTCATCAGGGAACTGGGGGAAAGCCAGCAGTGACAGGCCTTACCCAGCTCCCACACAGCCCAAAAGGCCAGTCTTACTCCCAAAGTGCCCCCTCAATGGCACCGAATTTATGTCCAGGCAACCGGTGAGCAGGGCTGAGATCTTGCCCCAGACTACCTCCCTGCTGAGAAAGCAAGCAGAGCTTTCAGGCTTCATGCCTTCCCACCTGCCCATGCTTTCTATATTACCATCTGCACTCCCTGTTCATCCCCTCCCGGACAGAATGTCGAGGAAACTTCAAATTCGGTTGAAACTGTTACTAAGTTTAGCTGCAAGTTTCCTTCTCCCTGTGGTCTTTCCCCAATTCACTTGCAGCCCTCCCCAAGGACCCCTGTGAGACAAAGTCAGGAATGGCTTCCCTGGGGACCCAGAGTGCCCACAGGGCTCTTCCTGCTGCTTCCTCTACCCCTATATTTCACTCAGCTCACTAAATTTGTCTCAGCTTCAAGTAAGGTTAAATCTTTATCTGAACTGGATCTTCAGGTTATCCAGTGAGGATGTGTGTTTGGGTGCAGACATTCCCCCTCATACTTTGGGTCCCCACAGTTTTGGCTGTCTCACAGGGCCTGCAAGGGTAACCACTTCCTTAAACGAGTCCATGGATTCTCTTGACATTCCTGGTATGTTCCTGTAGTAGTTCTTGGAGGAAAAGCTCACGATGTGAGTCTCCACGTGCTGCTCTGTCCATCCGAGTGGGAGCTGCAACTTAGTCCTGCTTCCTATCTGCCATTTGTTTTTCCTCTCCCATAGATAGTTTTTTTAACTCACATGAATGTTTAATTTTTTAATTGTAACAAAACAAGAATAGTAATGCCAAATGCTACCGAGAATGTGAAGAAACTGAATCACTCATACATTGCTGGTGGGAATGTGAAATGTTGCAGCCGCTTTGGAGGACAATTTGTCATTTTTTAATAAAATTAAACATGCAAATACCATACAACCTGGCAATTGTGTTCTTAGGCATTTATCCAAGAGAAACAAAATCTTATGTTCATACAAAGACCCGTATGTAAATGCTCAGAGATTTATTTGTAATAAATAACTACAGGAAATAGCCCATATGTCTTCAACAGGTAAATTATTAAACAAAATATGGTCCATACATACAATGGAATAATATTCAGCTATTAAAAAGGAATGAACTATTGACACATGCAGCTGTAACAGCCAAAGAGTGTTGGTTTTTTTTTTTGTTTTTTTTTTTATTTTGTTATTTGCTTGTAGCGCAAAAAAAAACACAGCACTGTAGTAAAGAGATAGTTTAATAAACATGAGGCAATCCACGCAATGTGGAAGTTGGAGTTAGTATGCAAATCAGTCTCATCCAAAACTCCTAGGTTAGGGGTTTGCAAAAGCATTTTGGGGGAAGAGTTGGCAGTGGCTAAACTTGCTGCTGATTGGTTGCGGCAGAGATGAAATCATAGGGGATCAAAGCTGTTCTCCTGCATGCTAAATCCCTTCTAGGTGGGGCCACAGGTGCAAGCTTGGTGGGTCCAGATGGAGTAATGGGGCCCAGGTGAAACTATGAGTTTCAGACATGTAAAAAAAAAAAAAAAAAACCTGAACCGATATCTTGAAAGGCCAATCTACAACAATGGTGTAATCTGAAGGAATGGCTGGCAATTTACGTCTGTACCTTAGCAAAATCAGGCCCCTCTCCACCCCGTCGCCTGATGACTTTTCATTACCTTTACAGAGATGGTTGAGTTTGGGGGAAGGGTTATTATTACTTAAACTATAAATGTCTTCCAAAGTTAGCTTGGCCCCAAAGCCCAGGAATAATTAAGGGAAAGGCAGGATGAAAGGTGGATTAGCTTGCTCACTGTTATAATTTTTTTCACGGTTATGTTTGCAAAGGTAGTTTCACAACGACTTGGAAGAATCGCTAAAGAATTATGTTATCTGGATAGGAGCTTCTGTTCCCATGGAGTTGGGTGCACCATTCTTCTGGCATGTAGAGGTGTCACCAACCTCGATACTCCTCAAACCCCTTGGCTACTGCTCGGTGCACTGCTGTAGCCTCATAATGGTGCTTGGCCCTGCCTTCTAGTAACATGACAGCAATGTCACGCATGTTTTTGGAAGCTGCATAATGTCAGGGAGAACAGCCATTTTGTTTTGTTTCGGAGATGCAGTCTTGCTCTGTCACCAGGCTGGAATGCAGTGGCGCGAACTCGGCTCACTGCAATCTCCGCCTTCCGTTTTCAAGTGATTCTCCTGCCCCAGCCTCCCAAGTGGCTAGGATTACAGGCGCCCACCACCACGCCCCGCTAATTTTTGTATTTTTCGTAGAGACAGGGTTTCACCATGTTGGGCAGGCTGGTCTCCTTCTGACCCTGTGATCCGCCCGCCTCGGCCTCCCAAGGTGCTGGGATTACAGGCGGGAGCCACCGCGCCAGGTCGGAGCACAGACATTTTGATTGACAACATTTCACTTGAGCACCTTTTTCCAGAAGGGCTTTTACAATCTCATCTCGGCCAGCAGAAGCCGCAATATGAAGAGGAAACCAATCTGCATCGTCTTTATCAATCGCTGGCACTCCAAGCTGCAACAAAAATTCAACAATTTCTGTATGTCCAGTGGAGCATGCCCACTGCAATGCGGTTCTGCTGTCCTGATGGAGTCTCCCTCTGTCTCCCAGGCTGGAGTGCTGTGGTGCGATTTTGGCTCACTGAAACCTCTGCATCTGGGTTCAAGCGATTCTCCTGCCTCAGCCTCCCAAGTAGCTGGGACCACAGGCACATGCCACCATGCCCAGCTAATTTTTGTACTTTTAGTAGAGATGGGGTTTCACTGTGCTGGCCAGGCTGGTCTTGAACTCCTGACCACAGGTGTTCCACCCGCTTTGGCCTCCTAAAGTGCTGGGATTACAGGTGTAAGCCACTGTGCCCAGCCGAGCCTTTTGAATACATATTTATGTATAAGCATTTGAATATATATGTAAATATACTATAGATATATTTTTATAAAATGACAAAAGAAAGAAATTAACATTTTAAAAGTGAATAGTACATTCCTGGAACTGTGCTAGTAACAGGTAACGATAATGACCCAATCATACTAATAATTGTCAATCAAGATGATCATACCAGAAAATTTATTTCTGGCAGGAACTGACAGCAGAAGAGGCACATTAAGACTCTGTAGTATCACAAATAAGTGAGGACAGTAATGAGAGAGAAGTCATCACTAGTTTATAATATCTACACATGTTTTAGAGCACAATTTAAAATGTTAGTGACATTTCTGCTACATGTTTGCTACATAACATTAACAACTTGCTTAATAAACACCAACAGATGGCATTCAGAAAATTACATATGCTGTGAACTTTGAAAGTTTAGGGGATAGAAACATAATTTTAGATTCTCTAATTGTTTTATAGTGGTTAAAGAGAATGTAAAGCATGATTACATATAGAAAAGATATTCAGTATTCAAAAATTACATGACATAAAGTAACAAAGTTAAAGAAGAAACAAAAACAGATCCATTATTCTGAATTGGGTACCAGTTTCTTAATTAAAGAAATTTTAGAAAAGCTTTTACAAAAATACAGGGAGGGAGAGAGAAGGAGGGATAAAGAGAAAGAGAGAAAGAGATATCTGAAAAGTACATGGGCTTGAAGAATTTCATAGTGCTTTCTTGAAAATGATGTCAATGGAAATAAATACCAATGATATAAATAAACCCTGTTATTTAAAGGAAAAAAAAGAATTATGTTATCTGAAAAAAAGCCAACCTGAATGGTTACATATTATATATTTATCTATATTTTTATATATATATTCCCTTTCACACATCCCCACACATATTCATATATTTCTTAAAATGGAAAATTCTAGAAATGGAGAACAGATTAGCAGTTGCAGCAAAAGGGAACTGGATGTGGATATAAAAGACCAACAATAGGGAACTTTGTGGTGACAGGAATGTTTTGTATCATGATCTTCTCGATGTCAACATCCTGGCTATAATATTATATTATATTTTACAAGATGTTACCACTGTGGGAAACTGGGTAAATGGGACATGGATTTCTCTCTATTATTTCTTAAAACTGCATGTGAATCTACAATTATCCCAAAATAAACAGTTGGGTTTTTTTTTTTAAGAATTTCTCTTCTTGTTTTCAGTACAAATTAAGGAAGCCCACTCTCTGGGAGCCACACTTTGCTCACTGGGTTACTGGCTATGGCTTAGGCTCAGAATTCCATCTTGCTAGAACAGCTGAGTCTTCTTCCCTTATGGGTTCTTATGGTCACTTCTTCCAGCTGGATTGTGGGTTTACCTAGCATATGGCTCAGAGTTCTGACATCCAGAGATGAAGGCTCCCATTGTCAGCACTCTCAGGAATTCCCTGTCTTTAGGAGGTTTTAAAATTATCTAACTTCTTTTTTGGAAACATGAGAGACACAGACATACTTATGTATGTCATAACCTCTAGGGTAGTTTATAGTCAAGCCTTCTCAGATATAACAATCTAAATCATTCAATACTCTTTGAAAGTCTAGAATTCTTTCTAAGGGCTGAGGTCACAGAAGAAGTGAGGGATGATATGGGGTCCACAGAAAGACAACTGGGAAACCTTCACCACCAGACCAGTGAGGAGAGTGAAGCCCACGGCAGAGCAGGCAGTGACCAGGAGGAAGCAAGTCCTCAGCCTCATGATGGCGGGGTCATGCGGGGGCTTGCAAATAGCCAGGACATCACAGCTATGAGGAGGAAGGCTGCGGCTTCCAGAAACACAATGGTAAAGGCTTGTAGGAAACAGGCAGCAAAGGAAACAGTTTGCCTGCCTAAAAGAAAGATGACCAGCAGCTGAGGAATAATTGCAGTCATAAAACAGCATTCACAGAAGGATAAACTGCTGAGTAAAATATACATAGGTGTCTGGAGGTGATGATCAGCCAAGTGATGGTGATTATGAATGTGTTTCCCATGATGGAGGCAAGGAATGCCAGCAGGTGCACCGGAAGAGGACACACCCCAGGACCTGGATGGCAGGAAACCCCTCCAGGATAAATTCCTGGACTGCTGTCCCAGCTCTCATCTCCATCTTTATCTCCATGTCTGTATCTGTCATCAACCCTTTTTTATCTTCTAGGTAAAAAATATCACTGAAGACCAAATAATTTAATTGGCCATTTGTTTTTTCAAGCACTGTTTACAGTTGCTATTCTGAATGAGAAATCATTTACTATTTTATTTTAAATTATTGTGAACATTTTGCATTATTAAATTATAAACACTTAAGGTTTATTTTTTGGTTTGTTTTGGAGAAAAATTTTTATGTGCAATTTAAGTTTTCTAGGCAATAACTTTGTTTGTTTGTTTGTTTGTTTCTACACACATTTCTATTTTATTATGGAAAAGGTGGAAATGTTGCCTTCTCCACAACAGCAACCAGTAAAATTTATCCCAAAAATAACAGGTCTGTTTCAGACCTGTTTTAAAAAAAAAAAAAAGAAAGAAAGAAAAAAGCCTTTACAGGAGTTTTTAAACCCTATTTTAAAACATAAGAGAAACAAATCCATTATTGGCCGCACAGCCCCAGCCACCGCTCCCCAACCAGGGAGCAAGAGGAGACGCTTGGGTCCTGTCCACACGGATTTGCCGGTCTGTTTAACTGGTGTCCATTCTCGCATTATAGGCGTCCAGCTGGGCGTCCAGCTCCTCTGCCGAAAGCTGCTGCTTTGAATTCCTGCCGGCGCCTCTGCCTCTTCCCCGGGCGCCTCCACGGGTGCCTCTCCGGGTGCCTCCGCCACCACCAAAGCCTCCAGCGCCACGGTTTCTAGTCATGCCGCCTCTGTTTACGCTCTGTGCAGGTCTCCGCTGTGTACTGATCTGCGATGTGACAAGCTGACTGTTCATGGGGCGGCCATCCAGAGGGACACCGTTATACTGCTTCATGGCTCTCAGGGCGACTGCCTTCCGCTCAAAGTGTACATCTGCTGGTCCTAAGCTGCGGCCAGGGCGGTCGTAGTGCACAGCTGCCTTCTTCAGTGTTCCAAAGTCAGCCAAGCGTTCCTGAATATCGGTGTCTGACACTCCAAAATCCAGATTGGACACCAGCAGTTTCCCACCCGACTCCACGCGACCACCACCCGCAAAGCCACCGTCGAAAAGATCGTGCTCCCACTTGTCGGGAAGCTGTTTTGGCCAGCTGCAGGGCGCGGGTCGGTTCCTGCCGCCTCCGCCGGCCGCGCGGCGGGCGATGGCCGGCCGTTCCGGATGGGCCCGTCGCCTCGATTCACTCGCGCGGCGGCCTGCGCCCCTCCGCCGCGGCCGCCCTGGGAGCAGACCCCGCCGCGGCCTCCTCCCTGGCTCCGGTTCAGTTTAATGATGTCGTCCAGTGACACGTCCATTTTGTCGGCCATGGCGGGCGCGGAATCGGGCATCTGACAATCACGTTTTTGAATAATACTCCATAAGGTGAACAATGCAAAATAAAAATCATTACTTTTCTCAGACGGATAACAATGAAGGCTGTCGCCCCCCAGATAACATTCTTTCATGGGGTCACAGTTTTAATTTCGACACTTCAGATATGACATGTGTTCCATAAAGCCCTCCTATGCATTGACTTTAGCCCTCTGAAAATAGGAAACATGAAAAAGCTGCGTTCCTATTACCATGCTCCAACCCAATTATTTTCCTGAAGTTCATTTAGCTTGAAATGAGCTTCATGGGGTCCACAGAAAGACAACTGGGGAAGCTGTCTTTACTCAAGACCCTAGAGTGAGTCTTAAAGCTCACTATCATAGCATCTCATAACTACCCAGTCCATGAATTTAACAAAAACCATGTCTAAAGATGAGGAAAAATGGTTATATAACCTTGTTGTTCAGACTCAGTGGATAGGTAAATAGGTATTCCTCTCATTCTACCAACCTAACAGAATGGAAGTGTTTTCTTCTGCCGTTAGTCATAAATTACTCTTCAATACTCCTTATTTTGGGCATATTATTATTACCTTGGAAGATTGCGGTGGAATTAGAATTGTGCCTGGATGCCCGCTGCAATCACTAAATGACCATTAATTGTTTTAAAAAGCCAAAACCTAGCTAGCAACCAGATGAACTGATATACAATCTTTGGGAAAGAGTCTGGTCATATGCTGGAAATTAGTGCTCTAGTGAATAAGATACCATAATCAAATTGTATTTGATTGACTTGTTTGATTTGGCCAGACCCACTGCTTCAACTTCCCTCTTAGACCAGCCTCTGGTTTAAATATTTAACCCATTAGATTGCAAATCATCTCATCCCCATGGTCAAGTACTCACCAAGAAGCAGCTCACAGGAAATATAATTACTGTGATTATATGTTTCTCTTTTCTTCCAACGAACCAAGACCTTTCTCGTAGGCTAATGGAAAGAAAAAGGGAAAAAGCTAGACCTATAAAAAGCCAATAATGGATGACTTATGTCAAATCAATAGGAAATTGTTAAGGCCAGTTATTTTCAATGAAGACAGAAATTTCCAAACCCTGGAGGAGTAAGAGCCATAGTTTTCCCCTATGGCAATCTGGCTGATAAATCTCAGACATTAAGATAATTAAAATGCCCCAAATATGCATTAGAATTTGCTGGTGTAACTATTTAGAATTCTTGAACATAGTCTTATTCATTCTATGGAACATGATGACACAGTCTGTTATGATGAACATCAAATTTGGTTGGACATGCATCCATCCCAAAACAGACTCAGGAAAAGGAGACCACAAAGACCAAATTTACTTGCTTATAGATCCTGTTAGCTACTTTCCTGCCAACCAGTTGCTCCTCATCTTTCTGAGTAGGTGAGCATCACTGCAGTCATAAATGAAAATATGTTTAAATCCCTCTGGTAGCACAGGATTACTTGCTATCACCAATGAAGTCACACAAGGTCTAGAAGGACAAATCACCTGTCATCAGTGGCGTGTGAAAAAAGGAAACAGGAACTAAAATTGCAACAGATTCTCAGGGTGATATTTAATTATTCACTGTCTAAAATGGGAAATTTTAGCAGAAATATACTGTAATTACCATTTCACTGCATATGGTAACATACTGCCATATTTACTATTCTCAATAGTCAACATGGTCCTCCGTGAAAGTCTTCAGAGGTAGATTTGGCATGACTGTCCCAGGGTTATACAATTTGTAAAATACTTAATTACATATGTTGAGAAAGAGAGCATTAAGCAACAGAAATACTTTTTTGCAATTAAGTTGTCATTGCCTTTTTCTCTTATTTTCATTTTTTTATTTGTTTTAATGTGGTATTTTCTTTATGGAGGTATAATTTACATACTGTAAAATACGCAAATCTTAATTGTACAGGTTGATAATTTTTTATTTATGTAAACAACCACGTAACTACTACTCAAACTATAAAACATTCCCATTTCACTGTAAATTTCCTTCTGCCCCTACCCAATCAATAGTGCACACCGGAAGAAAACAATTCTTTTTATTTGTATCATCAAAAATTAATTTTGCTTGCTCTTCAATGGACTACAGCATGCGTTTCTTTCTTCTCTGGCTTATTTTGTTTTCTCAACATATTTCTAAGATCTGTTAATGCTCTTCCATGTGCCAGTAATTTATTTTTCATTTTTTTTGGAACAGAAAAGAATATCTTTTCTATTCTATTTTTACCTTTAATTTTCCAACTTTTAGTTTAGATTCAGGGGATACATGTATAAGTTTGTTACGTGGGTATATTGTGTGATGCTGAGGTTTGGGGTATGAATGATATAATCATGCAGGTACTAAGAATGGTATCCAAAAGTTTTTCAACCCTTTCTCCCTTTCCTCCATGTTCCCTCTAGCAGTCTGGAGTGTTAATTGTTGCCATCTTTATGTCCACAAGTACCCAATGTTTAGCTCCCACTTAAAAGTGAGAACATGAAGTATTTGGTTTTCTCTTCCTGCTTTAATTGCCTTAGGATAAGGGCCTCCAGCTCCATCCAGGTTGCTGCAAAAGACACGATTTTTAATTTTTTTATGGCTGTGTAGTATTCCATGGTATATGTATACCACATTTTCTTCATGCAGTCTACCATTGATGGGCATTTAGGCTAATTCTGTGACTTGCTATTGTGAAGAGGGCTGTGATGAACATGCGAGTGCATGCGTCTTTTTGGTAGGATGATTTGTTTTCTTTGGGATGTATACCCAGAAATGGGATCTCTGGGTCAAATGGTAGTTTTAAATTCTTTGAGAAATCTCCAAACTGCTTTCCATAGTGGCTGAACTAATTAATATTCCCACGAAGAGTGTGTAAACAGTCCTTTTCTCTGCGGCCTCACCAACAACTGTTGTTTTTGACTTTTTTTATTATTGGTAGGGGTTTTATTGCTGATTTAATTTCAGAATGTGTATGGTCTGCCCAGTGTTTCAACTTCTTCCTGTTTCCATCTTGGGAGATTGTGTGTTTCCAGGAATATATTCATTACCTACAGATTTCCAGGAATATATTCATTACCTATAGATTTTCTAGTTTGTGTACATAGAGGAGTTCCTAATAGTCTGTGAGGATCTTTTTTCTTTGAGTCAGTTGTAATGTCATCTTTGTTGTTTCTAATTGTGTTTATTTGAGTCTTCTCTATTTTTTCCCTTGTTAATCTAGGTGTTGATTGAGCTTGTTTATCCTTTCAAAGAACTTTTAGTTTTGTTTATTCTTTGTATGGAGTTTTGGATCTCAGTTTCATTCAGTTCCACTCTGATTATTTATTTTCTTCTGCTAGCTTTATGGTTAGGTTGTTATTGTTTTTCTAGTTCCTGTAGGCATAATATTAGATGATTAATTTAAGATCTTTCTAACTTTTTGAGGTAGGCATTTAGTGCTGTAAACTTTCTTCTGAACACTGCTTCTGCTTTTACTCCATTCCAGAGATTTTTTAGTATGTTGTATCTTGTCTCTGTTCTCGTTTATTTCAAATAATTTCTTGGTTTCTGCCTTGATTGTGTTGTTTACCCAAAAGTCACTCAGAAGAGCAAGTTGTTTAATTTATATGTGATTGTATTGTTTTTAGAGCTCTCTTTGGTATTGACTTTTATTTTTATTCCACTGTGGTCTGAGAGTATGGTTGATATTTTGACTTTTTTGTATTTATTGAGACTTGCTTTATTGCTGGACATATGGTCAATCTTGGAGTATGTTCTGTGTGCAGATAAGAAGAATGTATATCCGATGGTTGCTCAATGGAGTATTCTGCAGATATCTATTATGCCCTGTGTTGGTCAAGTGCTGAGGTTAAGCCCAGAGACGTTTTGTTATTTTCTGCCTTGATATTTGTCTAATGCTGTCAGTGGGGTGTTGAAGTCTCCTACTACTATTGTGTGGCTTTCTAAGTCTTTTTATAAGTCTAGAAGTACTTGTTTTATGAATCTGAGTGCTACAATGGTGGGTGCCTATTCATTTAGGATAGTTAAGTCTTCTTGTTGAATTGTACTTTTTATCATTATCTTATGTTCTTTGTTTACTGTTGTTGCTTTAAAGTCTGTTTTGTCTAAGAATAGCAATTCTGACTGTTTTTTGTTTTCTGTTTTTGTGGTAGATCTTTCTCTAACTCTTTATTTTGAGCCTGCATGTATCTTTATGTGTGAAATGGATTTCTTGAAGACTGCAGATGAATGGATCTTGTTTTTGTATCCAACTTGCCACTCTGTGCCTTTTAAGTGAGTTATTTAGACCATTTACGTTCAAGGTTAATATTAATATTTGAGGTTTTGATTCTGTCATAAAGCTGTCTGCTGGTTACTTTGTAGTTCCTATTGTGTTTTTGCTTTGTCTCAGGCTATGTACTTAAGTGTGTTTTGTGGTAGCAGGTATTATTCTTTTGTTTGCATGGTCAGAACTCCCTTAAGTACATCCTAAAAGTCTGGTTTAGTGGTGACAAATTGCTTTAGTGCTTTCTTGTCTGGAAAAGTTTTTATTTCTCCTTTACTTATGAAGGTTAGTTTGGAAGGATATGAAATTCTTGGTTAGAATTGTTTTACTTTAGGAATGCTGAAAATAGGTTCCCAATCTTTCCTAGCTTGAAGATTTCTGATAAGAAGTTTTCTGCTAGCCTGGTAGGGTTTGTGTGTGATCTGCCCTTTAGCACATTTAAGATTTTTTTTCTAAAGTGTTGACTTTACAGAATCTGGTGAGTATATGCTTTGGTGATGTTCATTATGCCTCTTCCATCTATCCTTCATTATATTCTGTTACCTCTGTTCCTGTTAACATTACACAGTTATTTTATTGTAGTAATTGCTGTATTTTACTGTTTGCTTTTTTTTTTTTAAGATGGAGTTTCACCATGATGGCCAGGCTGGTCTTGAACTCCTGACCTCAGGTGGTCCACCCACCTCGGCCTCCCAAAGTGTTCATTGCTTCCTTCTCATCTAGAGACACTAGCACTTCTAATTTTTGTAGTCATTTTCTTGGCATTTACACTTTTTTCTTTTCTTTCTTTCTCTATAATGTTGTTATTATTACTTCTTTTTCCCTGTCTCTAGTGGGTGTGACTGTAGAGAATGCACAATAGGGTGTTTTGGCTTGTTCCTATAGCCCTATGCACTTCTTTCAGCAGGTTTTATATTGGGCTGTGCAGTTCATTCTACAAGCCTGTAAATGGCACTTATAGGCAAGAGTCAGCTGCTGCCAATGTGACTGGGTACACACGTGACCCTGGTTTACTGGCAGAAGCTCTCTGTTGCCTCAGGCAATAGGCTGATCCTAAAATGCACAGTGGTCTAAGCTCCCTGCTCAGCCTAAGGTCAGGGGAGGGATGGGGAGCAAGACTCATGAAGGGTAGGGCTAGAACAGATAGGTCTGCCTGCAGGTCCCCTACTGACAGGCACAAGAACCAGTACCAAAGGATAATCAAATGTGTGTCTACCAGGCACCCAGAGGTGTGCCTAGGCATGGAGGAGGGAAACCTTGGCTCCAAGTTCCATGTATGGGGATTGAGGGGAGCCTAAGTATTGATCTCTTTCTGGGCATGGAGTGGAGAGGGTCTCACTGCACCATGATCTGTGTCTAGGCAGGGCAGAACAGCTCAAGGTGCTGATCCAGATTAACAGGTGCCCCAAATGCCTGGTGATCTGCCTGGGCATGAAGCAGAGAGGGCCTCCATGCACCAGGATCTCTACACAGGAAAGGTAGGGTGGGTCAGCCTGCCAATCCAGGTAAGCAATGCTCAAAATACCTGGTGATCTGCCTGGGCATGGAGCAGAGAGGGCCCCCACAACAAGACCTCACACAGGAGGATTGGGGCAATTGAGGCTGCTGGAACAAGCAAGCAAGTGCTTTGAATACCTGGAGATCTGCCTGGGCATCTAGTGGAGAGGGTCCCCCTTCACCAGGATCTCTGCATAAGAAGGGTGGGAAAGCTCAGGCTGCTGATCCAGGTGAGCAGGTGCTCCAAATGCCTGGAAATCTTTCTGGGCATGGAGCAGTGACAGCCCCCCTGCAGCAAGATATATGCCCATATATCTTGAGCATATATCTTGTGGATGGCTCAGATTGCTACAAGCAAGTAAGTGCTCCAAATGCCTGGATTTCTGCCTGGGAGTGGAGCTCAGATGATCCCATTGCACCATGATCTCAGAGTAGCAGGGTGAGACACCCAACGAGTTACAGGTGGCCAAGCAGGCTTTGGCTGCAAGTCCTGCCACTGGGAGAAACTGCAGCTATTGCAGCCCTCTTCTCATCCCAGGCTTG
This sequence comes from Sapajus apella, assembly GCF_009761245.1. Lineage (NCBI taxonomy): Eukaryota > Metazoa > Chordata > Mammalia > Primates > Cebidae > Sapajus > Sapajus apella. The sequence goes on from NW_022437107.1 coordinate 2,268,442, forward strand.
TGACAGGGGAGAGCATAATTCCACAGTTCTGGCTGTGAAAGTCCCTATCCTGCTCTAGAGCTGACACACCAATCTCTGGCCTAAGATTAAAATGCCTGCATGGCCATGATGTTGGGTCAACAAAGATAGCTGCTTTTTATGCACCCAGATTAAAGCCGGCATCCTGCTCTCAACCCCAGGTTTGAGAAAATGTCTGCAGCTTTTCCCAGTGTCTTTTCTTCACACCATCTCCAAGCCTCTCCCCAGGCTAACTTCAGGGCTTGGAAGAAGCAAAGTGCTCTCTCTTAGCCTGAGTTGATCCCCAGTGAGAAGGTGAGTCACAGAGGGAGGCTCTCTCTCTCCCTCTCTCATGCACTAGGGCTTCACTCACTTTTATCAACTGGTCACCTAATGGGGGCTGTTTGCTGGTATTCTCTTCTCTGGGATCTGGGGTATCCTTCACAATTTCAGTGGATTCTCATTTTCCTTCTTGAATTCAAGCTCACAGAGTTAATATTTATGTACTACCTTGCTATATCCAAGTGGCTGAGGCATTCTTAAAACTTCTAATCTGCCATCATTTCAGGTTTCCTGGGTATTCGGCATCCTCCCTGTGGATCTCCCCTGATTTCCTCCTTTATATTGCTTTGTAGTTATCTACTATATAAATACACCACCATTTTCTATTCTTTCTCTGAAGGATGTTTGTGTCCTTTCCATTTTATGGCTATGTTGAGTAAAGCTGCTGACGATGTAGCATTCATTTTTCTTGTGTATATGACATAATTTGAAAGTGCTGGATGATAGGATAAGTCTTAACACTATAAGAAATTACAGAACAGCTTTCAAAATTAAATTTAGGCTCCCAGCAGTAATCCATGAAAATTCAAATTGCTCTACATCTCCCCAGCATTGGTCTTGTGAGGCATTGTTAACTGGAGGCATTCTGGTGGTGTCTAGTGGTATCTTATTTGGGCTTTCTTTTGCATTTTCTGGTGACTACTAATTTGGAACACTTTTTCTTCACCCCCCCTCCCCCGCCCTTGAACCATAAAATTTTATTGGCAGGTCAGGGGAAGCGCCAGGGATAAGGGTCCTTTCCTTCCCATCTCCTCACCCAGGAGACACCTTCCAAAGGACAGCGGAAGCCCCGGGCCTGCTGCCTTCTCAGAGGACCTTGGAGGCGGACAGGTTGTTGTAGCGATTTTCCTGGTCCTCGAGCAGGCTGCGGTAGGTGGCGATCTCCTGCTCCAGCCGCGACTTGACTCCAAGAGCCGCTGGTACTCCTGATTCTGCTGCTCACTATCAGCCCGCATATCGCCCAGCTGGGCTTCAATACCGCTGATCCGCGCCTGGATCTCCGCCAGCTCGACTCCAAAGCGCGCCTCCGTTTCTGCCAGTGTGCCCTCCAAGACGGCTTTCATGCTCAGCTGTGACTGCAGCTCAATCTCAAGACCCTGGAGGGTGCGCCGCAGGTCACTGACCTTGGTGTTGCTCTTCTGGAGCTGCTCCCTGTGGCCAGCGACTTCCCGGTTCAGTTCTTCAGTCCGGCTGATGAACCAGGCTTCAGCATCCTTGCGGTTCTGCTCGGCCATGACCTCATATTGGCTTCGAATGTCACTCAGGATCTTGGCGAGATCGGTGCCTGGAGCCGAATCCATGTCCACACTGACCTGGCCTCCCGCTTGGCCCCTCAGCACACTGAGTTCCTCCTCATGGTTCTTCTTCAGGTAGGCCAGCTCTTCCTTCAGCCCTTCAATCTGCATTTCCAGGTCGGTCCTGGCCAGGGTCAGCTCATCCAGCACTCTGTGCAGGCCGTTGATGTCGGCCTCCAAGCTCATGCACAAAGACTGCTCCGTCTCAAACTTGGTTCCGAAGTCATCTGCAGCCAGACGGGCGTTGTGGATTTGCAGGACAATCCTGGAGTTATCAATGGTGGCACCAAGAATCTTGTCCCGCAGGTCCTGGATGGTCTTGTAGTAGTGACTCTAGTCGCGGGAGGGCCCGGGCCCCTGCTTCTGGTACCAGTCGCGGATCTTCACCTCCAGCTCGCGGTTGGCCGCCTCCAGGGCGCGCACCTTGTCCAGGTAGGAGGCCAGGCAGTCGTTGAGGTTCTGCATGTTGAGCTTCTCGTTGCCCGCCAGCAGCCCGTTTGCAGCGGCCAGGATGCAGCCATAAGCCGCCGCCGCAGCCCCCCGAGGAGGACGAGGACACAAAGCGAGCGGAGGATAGGGACACGCCGCGGCCGCCGGAGCCCCCGTGTATGCTGGGCGCGCGAAAGGCGACACCCGGCCCAAAATGCACGGAGCCGCCGCCCAGGCCCCCGAAGGACGACGTGGACGACGACTGGCGTTAGCTGTAGGAAGCCATGGTGAGGCGGAGCACGGACGGAGCGACCCTGGTCCCAGAGGCTGTGTCTTGAACACTTTTTCATTTACTTACTGGTTTAAATCTTCTTTCGCAAAGTGCCTGTTAAAGTCTTCTACCCATTTTTAAATATCTGCCTTCTTTTAACCCTTAAAACTATATATTCCGGATATTTGTTGATGTCAGAACAAATATTTTCTCCCAGTTTGTGGCTCACTTTTAAAATTTCTTTATCATGTCTTTAGATGTGCAGATTTTTTTTTATTTAATGAAGTCCAATGTAACAAGTTTTTTCTTTTGTAGTTAGTGCTTCCATATCCTGCCCAAGAACTCTTCACCTGCCCTAAGCCAATAGAATCATTATCCTATGTTTTCTTATGGAAGCTTTTTAATTTTGACCTTCACATGTAAGTCTATAATCGATCTCAAGTTGATGTTATATGTACTATCTGAGGTCGAAGTTAAGGTTTCCATATGGATCTCCAAGTGCTCTAGCAACGTTTTGAAAAGACCTTTTTCCCCACTGAAATGCATAGGTCACAATTAAGCCATGTATGTTCAGTCTATTGCTGAACTTTCTATTCTGTTCCATTGATGTATTTTTTCCTCCTTACTCTAATATTATGCTGTTTCAATTCGTGGAATTGAAAAGTATTTCTTTTCCTCCTTCTGCTCTATTTTCTGAAAGCTTTTGTAGATGATTAATATTATTTCTAATACTTATCAAACATTTCCTAAATATTTGATAAAACTCATCAGTCAAACCTAGAGCTTTTTTTTTTTTTTACAGAAGTGTTTTTAATTACATATACAATTTCTGATGCTGGGTGTGGTGGCTCATGCCTGTAATCCTAGCACTTTGGGAGGCCGAGGTGGGTGGATCACCTGAGGTCAGGAGTTCAAGACCAGCCTGCCCATCACGGTGAAACCCCACCTTAAAAAAAATACATATATATACACTTTCTTTATTTAATAGATAAGCTATTTCCATTTTTAATTGCTTCTTGTGTTAGCTTGGTAGATTGTATTTGTCAAGGAAATCATCCATTTCATCTTAGTTACCAAACTTATTGGCATTAAAGGGATATCATTACATTATTATTTGTTAATATCTGTAGAATTGATAGTGATATAGCTTCTAATTTTAGATATAGAAATTTGGCTTCTCCCTGTCTTTTTTCCTTGATCAGTCTTGCTAAAAGTTTAACAATTTTGAGACATTTCAAAGAATAAACTTTTGCTTTGTTAATTTTTCATTTTATTTGCTTTTGATTTTATAGATTCATTCTATATGTGCATACAAACTTGTATGCATACCCTGAGTTTAATTTTCTTGTTCTACCTTTTAAAATGAGACTCTTGAATAATTTATTTTATACATTTATTCTTTTCAAATAATGGTAAGCATTCCAACTGTGATGTTTGAAACTGTCTACCTCCGCTGATCCAGGGACAGTCCCTCCAGTCCAAAGGCTCACTGCAATTGCCCCTCAGCCCCCTTCAAACTGGACTTTCTGGTTTCTTCTTTCCTTCTGCACCCGAATTCGGAAGAGCTTCTTCCTGAGGTCCTTCTGCCGCTTCAGCTTCTCCTCCTCCTTCTGCCTGGCTCTGAAGTGCTCTTTATTGTGCAGGTGCCGCTGCTCCTTGGCCTTCTTCATCTTCTGACTGTGCACCGTACTCAGAGCATCCAGCAGCATGAGGATCTAACAAGGACAAAAGCCGGTGAGCATCAAAATGCTCTCTCAGTCACTGCACACTCACATCTTAAGCACTGAGACTAGGGGCAACCCACGATCCAAATGAATATTAACTGCACGAAAATGCATCCTGCGCTAGGAAGTCATTGTTGGCATGGAGACACAGATGTGATTGCATTTTACCTTTAACACCGCTGTTTATCATTCTGTGGACACTGTACAGCTAACCAAGACAGAAGGGTTCCCCAGCAGTGTGTCTGTTATCCTGCATTCAAAAGCACAGGCAGAGCAGGACCAGGCAAAGGAAAGGAAATGGACTCTGGTTCTTCCTCTGACTTTGGTTTCAGTGCCCTGAATAACTGAGACTGCAGTAGAAACATGAAGTGTGCTGCTGAGAGTGTTCTCTTCCTACCTAAATGCAGCGTGCAGTGCGGCATGGGTGAAAGTACCTTGCTTTCATGAGGCTCGCGTACGACGGCTGGTCTCTGCCTGTCCTTAGGCACCTTGCCTGCCTTTGCTTGGGTCTTGGGCTTGTTCTTAAATGGCAGGGCATTCTGCAAGACTTTTGAAATGTGCAGTGAATTAAAATGTTTCTTTTGCCTCAGGATTGGCTGAAAAGAAAAATAAAGACTGTGACATATTCAAATTATGATCAATGTGCATTTAAAACTTCTGCATAAAATATTCTCATTGGGTTGACTTTTCCACAAGATCAGTAAATAGAGTCCGCTGGCCCTCAGAAATCAGGATTCAACCATCCGCCAAATATGGACTGTCTCAGTGGACACCCACAATTCTCAGTAAACAGAGGAACAGAGAGCTTATACTTACAACTCTCCCCCAAAACCCACTAGTTCTTAAACTCTTCTCAGAAATAGAGGAAATAATTCCAAACACATTTTACCAGGCCAATGTCATACTAAGCCAAACCAAAACACACACACACACACACACACACACACACACATGAAAAAAATACAGGTCAACTTTTGCAATAAATCAAACCCTGACGGCTAGGCACGGTGGCTCATGCCTGTAATCCTAGCACTTTGGGAGGCTGAGGTGGGTGGATCACCTGAGCTCAGGAGTTCAAGACCAGCCTGGCCATCATGGTGAAACCCCATCTTTAAAAATAAATAAATAAAACACTGATGCAAAAATCCTTTTAAAAATTTAGCAAATAGAATTCAACAACACATCAGAAAGATTATACATCATGATTAAATGGAATTTATCCTTGGCATGCAAGGCTGGTTTGACATATGCAAATCAATCAATGTGATATATCACATTAACAAAATGGAAGATAAAACCACATTGTCACCTCAATTGATGCAGAAAAATCATTTAACAAGGTTTAGCAACATTTTTTGATAAAACCTCTTAATAGTTTATGTATAAAAGGAAAGTTCCTCAACATAATAAAGACCATTTATGAAAAACCCACAGCTAGCATCATAGTTAGTGGGGAACAACTGAAAGCTTTTCCACTAAGATTGAGTACAAGATAGGGATGCACAGCCCTGTCACTTTTATTCAACATAGTACTAGCAACAGCAATCAGATGAGAAAAGAAATGCAATTAAATTAAAGAAGTAAAATTATCTCTATTTGCAGATGACAAGATCCTTTATGTAAAAATCTCCAAAGATTCCACAAAACACTGAGAACCACTAAATCAATTCAGTCAAACTAAAAGATATAATCTCAACATATAAAAATCAATTGGATTTCTGTATACAAATAACAATCTCATCTACAATAGCATTCAAGAAAAACAAAACCATAGGAATAAATTTAACCAAGAAGGTGAAAGATGTGTTCACTTGAAAATCCTAAAACACTGATGAAAGAAATTTAGACATGAACAAATGGAAAAATACCCTATGTTTATGGATCTTGTTGCCTGGGCAACAAGAACAAGACTCCGTCTTGAAAAGAAAAAAAAATTTTTTTTTAATTTTTTTTTTTTTAAGACAGGGTTTTACCATGTTGGTCAGGCTGGTCTTGAACTCCTGACCTCAGGTGATCTGCCCGCCTTGGCCTCCAAGGTACTTGGATTACAGGCATGAGTCACCACGCCCAGCCGAAAAGAAAAATTTAAAAAAAAGATTTGTTTCTGTACCTCAAGTGGACAACTGATGTCCAGAGACTCACTGGACTGAGAACATCACCTCCCTCAGTTTCTGACTGCCAAGCAATGATGATTGGGTACATTTTATGCCGGTCCATCACCAAGGAGTAAAGAAAGTAGTCACCTGAACCAGGTAGTAAAATCTCAGACCCAGAGATGCTGGGGGTTTGGCAAAAATGCCGTGAACACCAATGCAGGCGTTGCATTGTTAATCTGCACATGTGATCAAGGAAGGATGAGGCTACAGACCTTATACTCAAGGACAACTGGAGTGGAAAGTCTCCCTTCCCATTCTGTTTCTGTTTCCTGATGCACAAGAATAAGCTTTAGGCTTGACAAAGTTGGGGTGAGGAGAAACAAAAACTGCCACTATCCTCCCCACAAGTAGAAAATTTTAACAGTGTCTTGTGCTCTAACGAAGTTTTGTAGCAGTGGCCGATGTGGTGAAAACTAAGCCGCCTCCAGCCTGCTCAAAACCAGGTTTAAGCTGCTGGCTGCTATGTTGCTTCACCAAGCACCTCAGCTCCAGAGGATGGGCTTCACCTCTGTTTCACAGAAAAGTCCCTTTTGCCTATGAGTGTGGGTGGTCTACAGGGAAGCAGGGCAGGGAATATACTTTCCCTAGCTTCTGTGATGCAATTTCTTCATGCAGCTTTAAAGCAAGATCATTTGTTGTTCCGATGACGGCCTTTCCGTCTTTCCTTACAACATCCTGTTCTCCCAGGACATTAAAGGCTGGGCTGAGAGACAAACCGAGGGACGCGTAGTCTGGCTGCCTCCCTGGCCACCAAGTTCCTGATTGGATCATGCTCAATGTGTAGGAATTCCTCCCCCGTCATTCACTCAATAGTGTGTTTTAAAAACATATTTTGAGTGCCTACTGCCGTAGGTACTGGGGAAACAACTGTGACTAACCATCTCTGACATTCTGGGGTGCCCATCCTTACAAAGGAGACCTCTGCTCCCAGCACACCAGTGGTAGATGTGTCCACATAGATCTGATTCCAGTTGAAACTCAAGGTGACCTCTTTTACTTCTGCTATGTTATAGATTTAAATATTTTTAAAACATTTGTTAAATAGCATTTCATGGGGATATAGTTTCTTTCTTATTTTCTTTTTTCTTTTTTTTTTGAGACTGTCTCCCTCTGACTGTCTCAAAAAAAACCCTCCATTTTTTGGCCAATAAAGGCCCCCTGTCTGAGCAACCCAGCCAGGCTGAAATGCAGTGGCTCAATCTTGGCTCACTGCAACCTCCATCTCTCAGATTCAAGTGATTCTCCTGCCTCAGCCTCCTGAGTAGCTGGGACTACAGGCATGTGCCACCACGCCTGGCTAATTTTTTGGTATTTTCAGTAGAGATGGGTTTTTACCACATTAGCCAGACGGGTCTCGAACTCCTGACCTCAACTTATCTGCCCGCTTTTGCTTCCCAAAGTGCTGAAATTACAGGTGTGAGCCATGGTGCCCAGACAGATGGTAGACACAGTTTCAAAAATAGATATAGTTTCTGCAATTAGAAAAATGCAGAAAAGTGGGCCAAACACAGTGACTGATGCCTGTAATCTCAGCGCGGTCGAGGCCAAGATGGTCAAAACACTTGAGGCCAGGAGTTCAAGACCAGCCTAGCTAAAATGGCAAAACCCCATCTCTACTAAAAATACAAAAACTAGTTGGACAGAGTGGTACATGGCTATAATCCCTGCTACTTGGGCGGCCGAGTCAGGGAATCGTTTGAACCCTGGTGGCAGTGTTTGCAGTGAGTCGAGATCTTGTCACTGTATTCCAGCCCGGGTGATGGAACAAGACTCTGAGAAAGAAGGAAATTAATAAAGTAAGAAAGAATGAATGAAACAGAGAGAGAGAGAAAGAAAAAGAAAGAGAAAATAGGCAAAAAAAGAAAGAAAGAAAGAAAAATGCAGAAAAGCACAAAAAAGAAAAAAATCACTTCTACATTCATATTCAGGGATAACAACTGCTAAAATACTGGTATGTTTTCTTCCAGCCTGGTTTTTACCACCAATATGTAGACAATAGGAAAAACATAACACATCCTTGGCTATTAGCTCCCTTTCCTTGAGAAGGACTTGGGAAAACAAAGGCTCTTGGCTGAAAATGATATGAAGGTCTTTTTGGAAGGGCCATTTCACAGCCTCTCTCAGGGTAACCAAGGGAGCCTCCTCTGAAGCATAATGTGTTCTTTTCATTTTTCAGACTGGCCCCAAAAGGCAGGAAGCAAGCCAAACAGGACACAGGCACAGCATAACAATGCGTTGTACTGACTCCCAGGAAAAAGGGAGGCGTGCTCTTAATTATGAGGCTGTCAAGGAAAGGGCTCCTTCCTCATTGTGGGTTTGGGCACGGTCCCTGACAGTTGGTCCTAGTGTTCATCCTTGAGAGATGTGGGTGGTGATGCTTGATGTAACAGGTGCATATTTTAAGGAGGCAGAAGAGCCTGAGGGTCACACTAGGGGGGATCTTGCCAAGAAAAGCTGACCCAGTGGTAGTGTCCACCTGGACCCCTGGCATCTGAGCGCCAAAGTCTCTCCCAGCCCAGAATCCACAGGAAATGTGTTCACTGGGGGGCTTCCTGACCATTCTGCTGAAGCCCAGGGGCTGCTCAAGATGAAAGACTCAGACTAGGAGGAAGGCACTGGAGCCATAGAAAGGGATGGAAGTGGAGCAGGAGATCCTGTTGCTCAGAGAGGGGGCCTCTGTTGCCCAAAAGGGAATGGAGGATTTTTTTTATTTTTTGAAACAGAGTCTTGCTCTGTGCCCAGGCTGGAGTGCAGTGGCACAATCTTGGCTCACTGCAACCTCCACCTCCCAGATTCAAGCGATTCTCCTGCCTCAGCCTCCTGAGTAGCTGGGATTACAGGTGTGTGCCATCAGGCCCGGCCAATTTTTGTGTTTTTAGTAGAGTCAGGGTTTCGCCATGGTGGCCAGGCTGGTCTCAAATGCCTGACCTCATGATCTACCTGCCTCAGCCTCCCAAAGTGCCAGGATTACAGGTGTGAGCCACTGGGCCCAGCCCAGAATGGAGGTTTTAAGAGATGCATCACCACAGGAAGGCTGGACCTGGGACATGCCCTCAATTACACCCTCCTTGAGAGGCCTGTCAACCCATTGCCATCTCTTTGGATTTTGGGGAGAAATGCTAATCGCTATCTTCAATTAGGCAAATCTTCCTCAACTGCCCAAATCAAAGCCCCCAAATGATGTTGGGACAGCCCAGGTTGTAATAGGGAGACAGAGGCCACTGGAAGGGAGCTTTGTCTTCTGGGAAAAAAAAACAATAACTCTGTATCTGATACCACAGAGACCTTGTTTTTGTGGTTATTGTCTAATGGGAGAAAAGAAAGAATGTTAGGACATTAGAAAGGACAGACACAGAGCTAAGCTGTACAAGAAGGACAATGTAGCCAAACGCACTCCCTAGCCCTACAAAGAACATTGTCAACGTGGACGTAATAAGGTAGCCTCTGTTTATTGAATTAACCACAAATAAAAATAGAGCTACACGGGGAGAATGAAGAGAGGGGAGGGTGAGGTAAGAGAGCTAAATCATGGCCTACAGGAGGTAAAGAGGCAATGTCCAAATTTAATAAACTGCAAGTCTGAGTGTGTGCCCGGGGAGCGATGGGGTGTGGTCAGAGGTGGCACAAAGCAGTGCTTTACCATCATCTTCATCATCACCTCACCATCACCTCATCATCGTGTGTCCTATTAGTACTCTTAGCCATGTTTGTATACAACGTTTACTAAAAATTTATACACCTATAAAGAAAAAGTGCCCCAACCATCTGTAAAATGAAAATGTGCCTTCGGGAATAGCTGCTGTAGGAAGCAGGTGTCCTGGGGCTTGCAAGGGGCTTGGAGGAGAGGGGCCTCCTGCACTGCCTTACCGTCCCTGTGCTGCCTTGGAGGATGAGCAGCAGCCAGGGCCCAGAGACTAGCCACCCGGCAGGCCATGCTCTCCCAGCCACCCAGCAGGGAAGAGCTCCTGATGCTGAGGACCCCCAGAGAGGATCCCTCCCGAAGCATGGGTCAGAACCCTCTCTCTACCTCCACACGTGAGAGGCAGCTGGCCCTCACCGGGGAAGGCCAGGCCAACTCTCCAGCTTCACACAGCTCTGTATATGGCTTTTTCCATTTAACATTATCTTGTGGGGGTTTTTGTGCCATATGTATCTTTTGGTATTTGGTGTAAATGATATCTGGTCTCATCATGTGGCTAAACCATGCAGGTGCATCAATCCTATTTTCCAGGCTAGAACCCGGGTTCTGCCACTTTCCAACCATGTGACACTGGGGGACACACAGCTTCAGCTTCTATCTCTGTAAAATGAGGTAATAAGAGTACCTGATTCACAGGGCACCTGTGAGATTTAAATAAACACCTGCCAAGTGCTCAAAGCAGGACGTGCTGTTAAGTAAGCACATAATACATTCTAGCTATTATTGTTTTTTAGCAATCCCAGCCAGATGAGGTGGCTGGTGCCTGAAATCCCAGCTACTGGGAGACTGAGGTAGGAGGATCCCTTGAGCTCAACCATTTGAGCCTGCAGTAAGCTATGACTGTGCCACCGCACTCCAGTTTGGATGACAGAGTAAGACCCTGTCTCTAATAATAATAAGCTATCCTCATTTTACTTTATATATGTTTTCATTTATTTGCAGACAGAGTCTCGCTCTGTTGCCCAGACTGGAGTGCAGTGGTGTGATTTTGGCTCACTTCAATCTCTGCCTCCTGGGTTTGAGCAATTCTCCTGCCCTAGTCTCCTAAGTAGCTAGCTGGAACTATAGGCACACACAACTAAGCCTGGATAATTTTGGTATTTTTAGTAGAAACAGGGTTTGCCCATATTGGCCAGGCTTCTCTCAAACTCCTGACCTTTGGTGATCTGCCTGCCTCAGGCTCCCAAGGTGCCAGGCTTATAGGCATGAGCCACCATGCTTGGCCCATCTTCATTTTAAATACAGGGTTTCTTTTTCCTAAAGTTCACTTTAATAAATCTCCTTATACAATTTTCATGAAACTTAATCACACACAGAAATTCATATTCATTAAAGAAAAAAATAGAAAATGCATATGGGCAAAAAAAGAAAACAAAAGCTACTTGGAATATTACCTTCTCCCCCAAAGATAACCACAATATATTTGGTGTATATATTTCAAATCTCTTTCCTTTGCATGTGTATATATACATATGAATAATACACATACACACACATATATACACATACACACACAATATATTTGTACACGACATACACATGTAACTCCTTACAAAAATTTGTTTTGTGATACTGTTTCGTAGTTTTGTTTTTACCAGTTAAGAATAGATCATTTATAGTTTTCTTTTTCCATTTAAGAAAAAAGTCAACAATAATTTTTAATGGCTGCCTAGCATTCCTTTTCACATTTGCATTACTCCTTGTTAGTACCCACTGTCCATCACAAGCAGCATTTTATTATTCCAAGTTTTGTGCATGTGCTGAGAAAAAAAGTTCTCAGTCTACTCAGGTCCAAAGAGCATAGCTTTTAAATTTCTCTGTAATGATCATAAGACAGTCTCTACTGTGTGTAATAATGAGAAACACTTAGATGTGCCATTTAAAAGTTTGGCTATCTCGTCTTGTTTACGTCTCTTATTATTCTGCCAATATTCAGTCTCCTACTTCTGAAAAATCAGCCTCTGGGCTGATGGGGAGCACGGAGTGTCTTCAGCAGGCCTCCCAGCTGTGTCCCCTGTCACATCTGGCCATGGAGTGGAGCAGGCACCTTGTCCTCATGGGAGCCTCCCTGTGCACACTCCTGCAAGCCCTCCAAAGCTAGACCATTTCATCATCAGCCTCCTGGCCTGTCTGTCTAGACTAGTGCTTTCAGATTTCAGCAGGCATGCAAATCACCCGGGAACTTTGTGAAAACAGACTCCTAGGCACCACACCCAGAGATTCTGATCAGTAGGTCTGGGGTGGGACGGAGTGTTTGCACCTCTAACAAGCTCCCAGGTGAGGCAGTTTCCAAAGCCACACTTTGAATACCCTCATCTACATCTCCACCACAGCCTTGCTGTGGAATCACTTTGCTCCTTCCAAGGTAGTACCTTGGCTGGTCAGTGGCTCCCAACCAAGCTCCCTCCCTACACGTTACTAGAGCTTAAGAGATATATTCTAGATTCCTGCATTTCCACAAGGAAAACCCAAGTGGGGAAGTGGGGAGTGCTTCCTGCAGCCCTCTCTCTGGGGACATCCCATGCTGCCTCTTCTCCCCCATGTTGATGTGGAGGTTCCTTTTCAGAGGTCCTTCCAAAGCACCAACTGGGAGGAGAAACACAAGCCCCTTACTTCAGGCTTTTGCTCCAAAGTAATTTTTATCTGCCATCTTCCTCCATTTTAACATTAAACCTGAATGTGGAGAGAGGTGGACAAGGACTCTGTAATCTGACATCCTGTGCATCTCTTTCTTACTCCTCACAATCCTCCCAGAATCCTCTTGTCTGGAAGTCACCTTTCCATTAATGCCTCATTTTGTTCTGTGTGTGTATGTGTGTGTGTGTTAGACATTTGGCCACCTTCCCTGGGGCCATAATGGCACAGTGGCTTCTGGGGAATATAATTTATAGAATGTTAAAAATATATAGTTTAATGTTTTCAAAATGTCTCTAGTACACATGGTAATTGTGTTTTATTTTTCTTCATTACATTTGCAAGACATTTGTCTATTTGTTTATGCTGCTTTATTTGGTTTTACTTATTAATTTTAATTTTTCCTATTTTCAGACTCAATAATTATGTTACCTTTATTATATAAGGGAAGAAAAATATTTTTTTCTTCTACCCTTCTAGGTTTTCTCTGGGATCCTGTGTCAAAAGGAAGATTAACAAACAGAAGTTTATTGACATATATATCTAATACACAGAGGGGGAGATGCCAAAGACATGGCTTTAAGCTAAAACAAGGAAAGAAGAAAGAAAGGTGTGAAGGAGGCAAGTAATGGGAAAGCGATCAGAAAACCAGGTGACCAGGTGAGGTTACACAGATTGAAGTTGGAGCCTTCTCCATGGACTAGTGTATTAGAGGTTTTTTTGTTTGTTTGTTTGTTTGTTTTTTCTTGAGACCAAGTCTTGCTCTGTCTCCTGGGCTGGAGTGCAGTGGCACAACCTTGGCTCACTGCAATCTCCACCTCCTGGGTTCAAGTGATTCTGATGCCTCAGCCCCCCAGGTAGCTGGAACTATAGGCATGCACCACCACGCCCAGCTAACTTTTGCATGTTTCTTAAAAATATATTTTTTAGTAGAGTTTTTCCTGTTGATTTTTTTTTCAGCTTTTCAACTTCTATTTTAGATTTGGGGCATATGTGCAGCCTTGTTAGATGGGTGTGTTGCATGATGCTGAGGTTTGGGGTACAAGTGATCCCATCACCCAGGTACTGAGCATAGTGCCTAATATTATTCCAACCCTCACCCCCTTTCCCACTCTAGTAGTCCTCAGTGTCTGTTGCTGCCATCCTAATGTCCATGAGTTCCCAAAGTTTAGCTCCCATTTATAAGTGAAAACATGCAGCATTTGATTTTCTGTTCCTGCATTAATTTGCTTAAGTTAGTGACCTCCAGCTGCATCCACGTTGCTACAAAGACATGATTTCATTCTTTTCTGTAGCTGCCTATCTTGTGATTCAGAGCCATCTTCCTTTTCCTGGTACAGAGAAGAAGACGCTCTTACAAATGGAGATTTCCTCTATAAATTTAAATTTCCTCTTCCAAAGGGTAACTTATACTCTGTTTCGGAGCTTCTCCTGTGGCCACTGTTTCTGAAAATAATCAGCTCAAAATAACCCTTATGCCAAAGAAGCATATCTGGTGCACTACCTTCTGGTTTCCTGCAGTCCTATTTGGGGGTAGCATATTCTGATCTCCCACAGTTATGTTCTTCACTTATAGATTTTTTCTTGTTTTTTCTTAGCATCTTGAATGGAAGATTTCTTTTGTTTTTATCATTTTGAACTTTAAAGATATATTTCACACTCACATAGAAGTATGTGATTGTACACACATGGGACCATGCCATAGGTGCCATTTTTACTGTAGAGGCCCTCTCTGCCACTCCCACCTCCACCATTTTCTGCACATGAGCACCATACCTTTCATCTTTCTTCTTATATAATGAAACATCTCAAGCTAGAAGCTTATTTATTATTATTATTTTTTTAGATGGAGTGTTTGCTCTGTTGCCCAGGTTTGAGTGCAATGGCTCCATCTTGGCTCACTGCAACTTCCACCTCCTCGGTTCAAGTGATTCTCCTGCCTCAGCCTCAAAAGTAGCTGGGATTACAGGTGCCCACCACTACTCCCAGCTAATTTTTGTATTTTTTAGTAGAGACGGGGTTTCACCATGTTAGTCAGGCTGGTCTCGAACTCCTGACCTCAGCTGATCCACATGCCTTGGCTTCCCAAAGTGCTAGGATTACAGGCATGAGCCACTGCTCTCAGCCTAGAAGTTTATCTTTTTATATGGTTTGACTGTATTCCATTACTTCAACAGGTAGCATTATCACTGTTTTTTAATTTCTAAAAACATAAAAATCCTGCTGCAGTTTGAGCCATAAACAATGTGAATTTGGAGACAGTGCACATTTAGATGTATTGAGATTGGTGATTTGTTTCTTTCCTCCTCTTTACTCTCTTTTCCTTTTCAAATGAGGCAAGTTAAAATTCTTTTCTTCCACAGAGGAAGGAGGATGTTAAGAGGAGGAGAGATTAGGCAGTGAAATGAAGAGAACATGACTACCAACATCCTGGGATTTTCCTGATCCATTCTTCCCCATAGACTGGATACCAACCAGCCTCGAGATTCCTAATGATATGGTTAGGCTTTGTGTCCCTAACCAAATCTCATCTTGAATTGTAATCCACATAATCCCCATGTGCCAACGGAGAGATCAGGTGGAGGTAATTGAATGGAGGGGCCAGTTTCTCCCATGCTCTACTCCTGGTAGTTTGGGGGGGAAACCCCGCAAGAGCCGAGGCAAGGGTCTGAAGCCTCAACATGTTCTCATGTAAACATAGAATTAGAAAAGAATTAGAAAAATAGTTATATAGTTATTCCTATATGTATGTAATCATAATCACATAGCTATTCAGATGTAATCATAAATATATACATCTATATAATCATATAATCTTTAATCTTACTAATAAGTCTCAGGTCATGAAGTATGGGACTGAAGTGGCATTGGAAAAGAGGTGACCCTAAGACAAGATGCTCTAAGTCCTCTGTCATGCCCACATAAGGGCTGCTGGAGGATGCCTCGGCTGTGAGACAGTGTCAGCACTGTGAAACCCCCCAGTGTTTAGCCAGCTAGGGAAAGAGACGTCCAAGATGGCCCAGACATCTCCTTCCTCAAGAGAGTGAGGAGAAAACTCCACTCTTCCAAGCTCTTGTGACAGGCCTGATGGTGTCAGAGAGGCCCACAGACACTGGAGACTTAATTGTCTCTATGTGGTGCTGTGCTTCAGTGGGGATGTTCCATGTCTACTTTCAAGCTCTGCTCCTGCACCTGGTTTCTCTTTTTCTCAGAAGATAAGAATTAATAATAGTAACATAATCTTAATGTCCTTGATATTTCTGACAAATATTCAAAGAGTGCTGATGCATTAGGCTTTCTCCTCGTCTGGTCTACTTGAAAGTCCTGGGCCCCCTAGCTCCCACACACGTGATCTACCTGACCCTATCACTGACCAACGTTACCGCACCCTACCTTCCCTGCACCCTGCTTTGTACTCAGTAAAAGTCAGAGCGTCCGGGTACTTGGTGCCACTGTCGGACTCTGCGCTTTGTTGGGTAGTGGACCCCTGGGCCCAAACTCTGTTTCCTCTTTCTTGGTGTCTTGTGTCTTTTATTTCCACAGTTTTTCATCTCCACACCAGCAGAGAGGGACTCACGGGACCCTGTAGGGCTGGACTACAGGTAGTGCGTTCTCACAACATCGGATGATGTGGGAGGGGCTGTTCCCTCTTCCCTTGGCACTTCTCCTTCCTGCTGTCTTGTGAATAAGCTGCCTTGCTTCCCTTTTACCTTCCACCATGAGTGTAAGTTTCCTGAGGCTTCCCCAGAAAACGTTGAAATGTGAGTCAATTAACCCTCTTTCCTTTATAAATTACCCAGTCTTGGGCAGTTCTTTATAGCAGCATGAAAATGGACTAATTCATCTGAGATTATTGCTTCTGTCCTGGATGTCTGAATCAGCCACAGAACCTAGCATTGCCACATATTTCAGTTGAGGCAGTCATCTACTAGCAGGTAGTAAAGAAAAATTACTTAAGACACTTGTTAAAGATGGTAGGAAGGCTTCTCTCAAGAGGAGTTACTGCAATGAAAGTTTTGCAGCAGGGAGGAGAGAGATCAAGCTCCACTCTAAATACAAAAAGGACAAATGCGATGTTTAGCTGAGTGAAATGGGAGCCGGTGGATGGAATATTCCTCAGAGGAAACATCAAAACTAGGGTGACTCTTGCTAGGCCAACTCAAAAGTATTGTTTTTTGAAAAACCACTTTACTGAGACATGACTGACATGAAAAAAGCTGCACATATATACTGTATAGAACTCAGTGAGTTTGGGGATGAATATACGATCGTGGCAATGTCACTGTCATCAAGACCATAAATACATCCATCACCTCCCAAAGTTTCCTCTAACTGCCTTTATTATTATTATTGCTATTTGTGTGTGTGTGCATGTTTGCATATGTGTAGTAGAAACACTTAATGTAACAGCTACCCTCTTAGAAAATTTTAAGTATGCAATGTAGTATTGTTAACTATAGGCATCAGCTGTATAGCGGATCTCCAGAGCTTATTTTTCTTAACTGAAATTTTGTACCCTTTGACCATCAGATCCCCACTTCCCACTTCGTCCAGCACCTGGAAGTCACCATTCCACTTTCCATTTTTTTGTTTGACTATTTTAGATTCTGCTTGTGAGATCAGATAGTGTTATAGCTTTCCGTGTCTGGCTTATTTCATTTAGCATAATATCCTCCAGATTCATCCATGCTGCCCAATGGCAGTGTTTTCTTTTTCTTTTTTTTAAGGCTGAATAATATCCCATGATGATCTTCTTGACTAGGGGTGTGCCACCATGCCTGACCAATTTTTCTAATTTTTGTAGAAAAGGGGTCTTACTATGTTGCCCAGGCTAATCTTGAACTCCTGAGCTCAAGTGATCCTCCCACCTCTGCCTCCCAAAGGGCTGAGAGTACAGGTGTGAGTCACCTCGCATAGCCTGTGACAATTTTTTAAAAAGATTAGCCAGACCTGGTAGCATGCACCTGTAGTCCCCAGTATTCAGAAGTCTGAGGTGGGAGAATCACTTGAGCCCAGTAAGCTGAGTTTACAGTGAGCTATGATTATGTCACTGTACTCCAGCCTAGGTGACACAGCAAAACCCTGTCTCTAAATAAATAAAAATAATTTTTTTAAAAAATTATAAAATTTGGCTCTCTAAAGCCATCTCACTTCTTAATGATTCTGGATGATGAAAAAAAAAAAAAAGACAATTACAGGACCTGTCCTGTATCTTTTCATCTCATTAGCCTCTCAGTAACATGATCCCATACATTTTACAAGACTGAATTTTTCTGGACAATTTTAAGTGAGTTATGGTGGGGATTAACTGTCTGCTCCCATCCCCCATCCCATGAGTGCTCAGCCCCAGAGAACAGCTCCCTCTCTCTGATGCTCACTCACCCAACTGCTCTCCCAGCTTATTCACATCACACTGTGGTCCCCACTCCTGGCGTTTCTGCATCTCATGTTCTTGGTTCCCAAAGCTGCCTGCTCTTTCCTCCCTCAAGCCTGTTTGCTTCAGCCACTGATTTTGGTACCTTTCAGTCATGTTTTCTTATTATTTTCCAATCTATATTAATATCCTATTATTAATAGGTATTTTATGTACCTGGTACAGCACTGTAAAGCTACACAAGGATATATGTACAGTGGAAATTAAGTCCCCTTTCACCACATCTCATAGTAATGGAATCTTCCTCTGTAGTAACCACTGTTACCACTTTCTTGAGTATCTTCCCAATGATGACCTGTGAACTTATAAATATTTATGTATGTTCACATATTTCTTTTCTTTTATATAGATTGTGCATATTGCACAGATTGCTCTGTATCTGGCATTTCCCCACTGACGTCGTAGCTTGGAGAGTGCTCCATTTCAGTGCACAGAGAGCGGCTCATTCTTGTTATTACTATCACTTTGCTTTGGCTTTGACTCTTGGAAAAAAGTGTCTTGGGCCATTCTGGGAGTGCCCCCAAACCTTTCCTCTGCTCCCTGTACTGCAGCTTCTAGCAAGAGGCACCCTTTGCTCACCAGCCCGCCCTCAGGGACTTGCACCATCCCCATGCCTCTCCCTGGCCTTCCTGCCAGTGATGGAGAGGAATGAAGCCATTCTAGCCACAGAACTTTTCATTTCTACTGCAGAACAGCTGAGCTGAAAAGGGAAATGGCTTTTCCTGTAAGGGAGTCTGAGGACTTTCAACAATGATGTGCTGGTGTCTGGCAAGGAGCCCAGATTCACAAAACCTTCCCAGCCATATCAGATAAATGGCATTTATACCACTAGGAACAGTATCAGCAATATCAAATCAGCAATCCTTCCTGCTTAATATGCATGCTTCTCTTTTAAGATAAACAAGAGGTCACTTTGCACAAGAAACAGTCAGCATCCTTCTCAGGGCCCAGTGCTGCGTGGTATCTCAATTTTGTTACTCCTTCTTCATAAGTGTAAGCCTGAAGCATGGGACCTTTTAGTGGGTTATGTAATTATCACTGCCTAAAAATTTAGCCTCTTCCCCCCCAATTCAATGCAGAGACAAACACAAAAGTCCAAAAGTCAGACTTAGTTAAAAAAATTTAGGGTCTGGGCCTGGGGGCTCACCCATGTAATTCCAGCACTTCGGGAGGTCAAAGTGGGAGGATTGTTTGAGACCAACCTAGGCAACATAGCAAGACCCTGTCTCCAAAACAATATATATATTTTACATTAGCTAGACATGGTGGTGAATGCCTGTGTGACATGGTAAAAAGCCCCATAAAACTGCATACCTCAACCATACCCTGGCTTTCTGTTTAAACTGCTCTCTATAACCCAAATGTGAATGTGCAATTAAGGACTATAATCGCCACCTTATCCAGACAATGTGTAAACAAATGCTAATCTTGACTTTTGTGAATCACTTAAGTAACAACCAGAATGTCAAAAAGGGCCCCTGGCCCTTGGAATGTCCGGAGCCCCTCACCCCATCTTCGCCCAGGAATCCACTGGAATGTCCGGAACCCCCTCACCGCCGCCTCCCGCCCCTCTCCCTTACGCCCAAGGTGATTTTTACGGGTATAAAGAGGTCTTGACACCCTCTTTTGGGGGCCACAAGTTGGAGAGACGCGAGTCCTCCGTGGCCACCGGCAGTAAAGACCCTGCAATTTGGCATACTTTTGTCTTGGGGTTGACTTTTTTTTCTGTGCTCGGTCCTGTACAACACCTGTAGTCTCAGCTACTTGGGAAGCTGAGGTGGGAGGATTGCTTGAGTTTGGGGGACAGAGCAAGACCCTGTCTCAAGAGAAAAAGAAAAGAATTCAGAGGTCTTTGAATAAAATTTGGCTAAGAAAAGAATCTTTGTCAAGGGCCAGAGTCTAGGAATGAGGGGCTGCAAAAAAAATTTGAAGGAATCCAGCCCTCATACCAACCTTGGACCACACACATCATGACTTTTCCATGGGGAAGAAATAGATTCTGATCTCGTCACAACTTCTGTCATGTTGATTTTTTTTTTTTATTTAAATCTCTATCTATCCTAAGTAATGAACTACCATCAACTCAGAAATAGATTTTAAGGCCTGACACCATGGCTCATGCCTGTAATTGCAGCACTTACGGAGGCTGAGGCAGGAGGATAATTTGAGATCAGAAGGTCGAGATCAGCCTGGTAAACATAGTGAGACCCTGTCTCTCAAAAAAATTTTAAAAATTAGCCAGGCATGGTGGTGCACACCTGCAATCCCAACTGCTCCAGAAGCTGAGGTGAGAGAATCACTTGAGCTCAGGAGTTCAAGACTGCAGTGAGCTATATTCAGGCCAGTGCACTCTAGCCTAGGTGACAGAGCAAGCCCTTACCTCTTTTTTATAAAAAAAGGAAAAAGAAACAAAGAAAGTAGATTTTAATGTATATTTTTTGAACCTCTGCTGCCAACAATGGCAATGGTTAATTTATAGTTGCTGATTTTAAAGGTGACTGCTATTCTGATTTCCTGCCTTTCCAACCTGTAGGAAACACTTCAGCTTGAAACTTTCACCCTACTTGGTGCGTGAGCCAGAGAGAACAGTGTGGAGTGTGCGTGTAGAATGGAGCAGAGGGGTACAGAGGATTTTGGAACTGTTCTTTCAGGAGGTTGGATTCTAATATGCCCAGGTTACCCAGCTGACCCCATGGGAACCTACATGCGCATAGAACCTCAGGCTAACACCTGCTGACCACAGTGGCAGGAACAGACTTCCAGCCTCTCTCCCATGAGCAGGCTGCTTACTCCTCAGAGGCACTCAGCCTCCTCTGATCTCTGTTGGAAGAACTGGCTACTGGCCAGAGGCCTAGGATGAGATTCGTCTCCACAGCTGGTCCCAGGTATCAGGGAAATTGGAGGCAGAATTGGCATAGGAGCCAGTTGGGAAGAAGTGAGGGAGGTGGCACTGGGTCACTATGCTGATAGTTCCCCATCACCGGCACCACCACTGGGCGGCAGGATATGGACATGTTTACCCAGCTTAAAGATCCAGGGCAATTTTCGTAGTTTTTTGAGAGAAGCCTTTCTGGGTTGCTGGTGCCTGGTCCCCGGCCCAGCTCTAAGCCCGATGGGTCAGGGAGTGCTCAGGGGCTGCCAACTGACTTAGGGTGTCCATACTGCTTAGAGAAGCTGCTTCTGAGCCCTATTCACAATGTCAGGCTGAGGCAGATGCCAGCTCACATAAGCCATATTTGCTATATCCTCAGCGTGGCAATTGGGAATCCCTACCTCCTCTACTGCGAGTCCTCTCCACAATGACCTCGGTTCTCCTAGACTGGAGATCATCCACCATCCCTTCCTTACCTGGCTCATTACGGGGCCAGCTTCCCAGACTGGAAGGGAGTGGGATGGCAGACAGATCTAAGAGGGGTCCACTGTGTTTGCAAGAGCTGAGAATGAGGCTGAGTGTCCAGGAAGAGCTACTCAGAAACGTTTCTTGTCACTGTCGCTGGAGTCTTCTGCCTGGAAGAGTAGGCAGGCGATACTGCTCCAACAACCAGAGGAAGCAGGAAACATCCCACTTGATGACCCCCATTTTTCCCTGCTGCCATAGTTTTTGTTTTGTTTTGTTTTGTTCTGTTTTTAAATATTACCTGGTCCCATGGGCTTTTGGCATGCCCGTTTGTGCCAAAACAGCTGGTCTGCTCTCTACTTTTTCCTAGCGCAGGAGCACAACTTCTCCCAAATGCTGCCATAAGGTTTTGAAAGCTACAACCTCTCTCCATATATTTACATACCGTCTTAGAAAGAAAAGCAAAAATGGAGGCAGCCATTGAAATCTTGGACCTTTTTATCCAAAATTGATTGAAGACTTCTTAAACGGTGTTACGCCAAAGATCACCTATATCCAAGTTTTAAGTAGATTAGTATTTTATAATTATTTTTTCTCAAAAACAGCAAATAGAGACTCAGAAAAAAAATCCAGATTAGTTATAGTCAAATAAAGGAATATCTCTTCCCCTGCCATTATGAGCTGAATTGTGTTCTCTTAAAATTCATGTTGATAGATTGAGTTTCTTTAAAAAAAAAAAAAAAGGACAAAATAATAATAAAATGAAAATATGTAACTATTTTTTTAAAAAAAAATTTACTTGCCAGGAGCGGTAACTCATGCCTGTAATCCCAGAATTTGGGGAGGACAAGGCGATTGGATCCCTGAGGTTGGGAGTTCGAGCAGACTGACCGACATGGAGAAACCCTGTCTCTGCTAAAAGTACAAAATTAGCCGGTCGTGGTAGCACATGCTTGTAATCCCAGCTACTCAGGAGGCTGAGGCAGAGGTATGGTGAGCTGAGATCACACTATTGCACTCCAGCCTGGGCAACAAGAACGAAACTCCATCTCAAAAAAGAAAAATAACTTTATATATGTATATATATATAAGACCAGTCACAGTAACTTACAGCTATAATGCCAAATTCCAGCACTTTGGGAGGCTGAGACAGGAGGATCACCAGAGACCCAGGGTTCAAGGGCAGTCTGGGCAACGTAGTGAGATTGGCTCTACAAAAAAATTTAAAGATGGCCAGGCACCGTGGCTCATGCCTATAATCCCAGCACTTTGGGAGGCCAAGGTGGGCAGATCACCTGAGGTCAGCAGTTCGAGACCAGCCTGGCCAAAATGGTGAAACCCCATCTCTACCAAAAATACAAAAATTAGCTCAGTGTGATGGCAGATACCTGTAATCCCAGCTGCTCGGGAGCCTGAGGCAGGAGAATTGCTTGAACCCAGGAGGCGGAGCTTGCAGTGAGCTGAGGTCACACCATTGCACTCCAGCCTGGGCAGCAAGAGCAAAACTCCATCTCAAAAAAAAAAAAAAAAAAAAAAATTAAAAATTAGCCAGGTGTTGTAGCATGTGCCTATAGTCCCAGCTACTCAGGAGGCTGAGGTGGGAGGATGGCTTGAGCCTGGGAGGTAAAGGCTGCAGTGAGCTGTGATTGTGCCACTGTACTCCAGCCAGGGCAACCGAGTGAGATCCTGTCTCAACAACAACAAATAATAGTTCGACCTAACTCCCAGATGGGGGGAACAAATCTGAGTCCAGCCTTCTATCTCCTTGCTGGTTGACCTTGCAATAAAGCCTTTCGATTTTTCAAAAGCTGGTGCCCTAGTATTGCATTATATGTGCATCAGTCAGTGAGCCTGTTTCTTGGTAGCATCTTAAATTTTTCACACAGAGAGGCGTGGTCCCGGCCCTCGGCGGGGCAGCAGCTCAACGCGCTGCCGGACCACTTGCAGCTGCGGCGCCGGGCCCGGGAAGCCGCCGTCCTGCTCGCGCCGCTGCCGCTCACCGACTCCTTTCTGCTGCGGTTCCTGCGCGCCCGGATTTCGATCTGGACCTGGCCTGGCGGTTACTAAAAAACTATTATAAGTGGAGAGCAGAATGTCCAGAAATAAGTGCAGATCTACACCCTAGAAGTATTACTGGCCTTCTAAAGGCTGGCTACCATGGAGTCCTGAGATCCAGGGATCCCACCGGCAGCAAAGTTCTTATTTACGGAATCGCACACTGGGACCCCAAAGTTTTTTCAGCTTATGATGTATTTCGAGTAAGTCTAATCACATCCGAGCTTATTGTACAGGAGGCAGAAGCTCAGCGGAATGGAATCGAGGCCATCTTTGATCTGGAAGGCTGGCAGTTTTCTCATGCTTTTCAAATCACTCCATCTGTAGCCAAGAAGATTGCTGCTGTACTTACGGATTCATTTCCATTGAAAGTTCGTGGCATCCATTTGATAAATGAACCAGTAATTTTCCATGCTGTCTTTTCCATGATGAAACCATTCCTGACTGAAAAAATTAAGGAACGGATTCATATGCACGGGAACAACTACAAACATAGCTTGCTTCAGCATTTCCCAGGCATTCTTCCTCTGGAATATGGTGGTGAAGAATTATCCATGGGGGACATTTGTCAAGAATGGACAAAGTCGATAATGAAGTCTGAAGGTTATCTCAGCAGCATTTCTGAGAGCATTCAGTGAGATCTTATTTCATGTGAATGGCTTCCTAATTAAAAACACATGAGCGATATCCTACCTGGTTAAATGAATGAAAGAAAAGGAGCAAATCTTTTAAACTAATGCTTGTCTGATCTTTAAAAATGTAGAAATCTTCGGACATGAGCAACCCTCCGTTTACCATGGGCATTTGGAAAGATTTTTTACTTTGTAAATGCTTCCTATTCTCTACTTTTGAAGTAATGAAATGTCAGTACACCTTAAGAGCATAAAAATTGGCGATGTTATACTTGAAGAAAACATGAAAGTTATTACTAAAGTAGCTGTTCATGTGCATCTTTGTATGTTTCTAGAGAATTATATTTTAAACAAGTTCTCTGATTATATTGATTTAGAGATAAATTTAGAAATATGCCACTTAAAATATTAGCACAAATCAGCTGATAAAAAATTAACACTTAAAGTGAATGTCAGATTAAATTATAATTCATTATAATTAAAATCTGAATATAGCTTCATAGTTATTTCTGCGGGCCAGCAAGACATTTCATCTCAGGGAAATTTTATTTTATTTTGGTACATTCACACGATAGAGACTTTTTTTTTTTCCTGGCAGAGTCTGGCTCTATTGCCCAGACTGGAGTACAGTGGTGCAATCTTGGCTCGCTGCAGCCTCTGCTGGGATTACAGGTGCGTGCCACCACACCTGGCTAAGTTTTGTATTTTTTATAGAGTCAGGGTTTAGCCATGTTGGCCAGGCTGGTCTCAAACTCCTGAACTCCAGTAATTTGCCTGCTTTGGCCTTCTGAAGTACTGGGAATATAGTTGTGAGCCATCAAGTAGGGCCACAATAGAAACTTTCAATTAAGGAGTCTATATGCCATACTACTGCATATAGCAGGATTAGGTCTCTATGAAATCATTCATATTGATGTAATTGATTAACAAAAATAATTTGGAAAATATATCAGGCACAGCTGATGGCTTCTCAATACCTGTTTTGCATTTTTAAACTAATCAAGAATGTAATTTTAACTTTTGCTTATGGTTATTCTTATGACTGCATAGAAAGGAATGGAATCATATTTAGTTGTCTTATACATGGACTGTTTTTAGTTAACAATAACGTAACTAGACAAAGGAAAGGAAATGTTTACATTTCAAAAAATTACTGTCAATTACATCTGTTATTCTTCAGATTATCCATAAAATAATATGAGTTTGGTTATTATATCAGAATATTCTGACCAAATCCTGAAAGTCTTATTAACTTAAAAAACATCTGGTAAAGGCTGGGCATGGTGGCTCACACCTGTAAACCCAGCACTTTGGGAGGCTGAGGCAAGATGATAACTTGAGTGCAGGAGTTCTAGACCAGTCTGGGCAATACAGGGAGACCATGTCTCTATTTCAAAAAATAAAAATAAAAACAACTGGTAAAGATGTACTCTTTGCACTACAGTTTGTAACATTTCATTTATTAAGAAAGATATCATCTCAGCTTTCATATTCAACATAGCTCTCAATTTATGACATCATTTTTATACTTAGTATTTTATCATTTCTTAATTTTTTAATAAACTTGAAAATGAAAGAATATGGGGTCCGAAATCTGTTAAACATTTGTTCAGCTAGTTAGATTTTCTACATTAATCATATAAATTAATAGTACCTTTATGCAAGGATATATGAAGGGTGTTTTTCTTTATAAGAAAATTAGTTTAATCAGGTGAGCTGATACTTATGATTGTACATATTTCTATGATAAAATTGAGTGTAATTGTGGATGTTCTTTAGAAAACATGTTTTGATTTTGACAGCATTGGGAAGCTAACAACATTATAATTTTTATTAAAAAATTAGACTGGAAGTTTTCTAAAATACACTTTGAGGTCTTTCAAAATAAAAGCATACTATTTACAATTGTATAATTTAAAATAATAAAAGAACAAAACCACTTTAAAAGAATAAAGAGTATCAATAACAAAAAACCTCTGGCTTACCCAACTTTTGTTCTTAGAAGTTTTGTATCACCAGTTGCACTTCATTTATTTTTGACTATTTCAAAGATTTTCTTATGACTGTGTAGAGGAGTGATTAGTAACTACGTAAAGGATAACATTTTTAAATGCCTTTTAAATGTGGTTTATAGGTGATAGGATCAATGGTAAATAGACTTAAGATAAGTCAATTGATTTAGGTATATTTCATAATGGAACTTTGAAATGTTTATAAATGAAGCAATTCACGGAAGAACATTTAAAGAAAATTGAAGTGAATGGGCAAATTAATAAAGTGTCAAAGCAAATAATAGTCTAATTGTTTATGTTAATTTACTGTGATTATACCAGAAGTACCTTTTAAAAGATTAACTGTATTATGTGCTCATTGTGTTACTGAACTGCACAATAATTTATTTGTTTTAATATTGTTTGAAGGAAAATAAACATCTTTAACATAAAACATTTAAAAAAATTTTTTTTCACATAATAGGAGTATGTTGTAATATCTAGTTTTTTAGCACCTCCTATGTGCCAGGCTTACATAAGTAAACTCACTTAATTCTTGTAGTGATCTAATTTAATCCCCATTTACATATATGAAAACTAGGGGACAGAGAAATAAAGTAGCCTGCCCAAAGCCTCACAACATGGAAGTGAGAAAAGGCAGAGACAGGATTTAGAGCAACATGGTAGGGCTGTGCTCTTCCAGCAGGTGAAACTTTTTTTTTTTTTTTTTTAACTTAAAGATAGTTTCTGCTGGTTTCCAGGGGTGATGACTCACACCTGTAATCCCAATACTTTCAGAGGCCGTGCTGGGTGCATCATTTGAGGTGAGGAGTTTGAGACCAGCCTGGCCAACATGGTAAACCCCGTCTCTACAAAAAATACAAAAATTAGCTGGGCGTGGTGGCAGTCACCTGAAACCCCAGCTACTCAGGAGGCAGAGGCCAGAGAATCACTTGAACCTGGGAAAGTGGAGGTTGCAGTGAGCCAGCCTCAAGCCACTGTACTCCAGCCTGGGTGACAGAGCAAGACGCCATCTCGGTGGGAGGAGATACTTCCTGGTAGTTTGCCAGGTCAGTACACATACACGTACTGCATTTAAGAGCCACATGGAATTCCATGTTTTATTCTAGGGTATAAAAATGAAGCCTGCATATTGCTGCTTTAGCTAGTAGCCTTCTGTCCGCCTTCTGGAATAGTGACTCATCTGGAAAGAATGGACTCATTTCCTCCCTCATAAGTAGAAGTAGAGATTGTACATTGTGTTTCTAAAGACTGGTGGGTTCTTCTTAACTTAAAGGGAAGACATACTTTTTCTTTGTTAACAGTTAGAGCTCCTTTTTGAGCTTTACCTGAAAGAACTTTAAGCCTTAGTATGAGAGAAAGGAAGCACAATGAGTGTTTGCAGGAGTGGTACTAGAGAGATTTGGAGCTGGCATCCTAAGACAAGCCTGGGAGTAGGGAACAGGGCCAAGGTCTCTGGGTCCTGAGTCTGGGAACCTGGCCATTGGTCAATGGTCCCATCTGCGGCGTACGGCCTGGAATAGATCTGAATGGAGAAAGGGGAATTAGGGGTTTCTAGACAAGTGCCCAGGAGGGATATTAGACCAGAGAAGGGGCGTCTTGCACCCAGAGGCAACTCAGCAGCACAGGCCCAGCGGTGGGAAAGGAGTCTGCAGTGTTGGTCACATACCCTGCCTGCCCCACCCAGTGGGGAAGCTCCTTAAACCCATGTCCCACCACAAATCCTTCTCACAGCTTAGCTGCCAGGGAGGGACTTCCCCTTAGTGCCCCAGGAATTTGGCAAGCTTTCAAGATCATCTTTTTCTCCTATTCTCAATCTCTTTTTCTGTTTGCTCCCATTTGCAGATATCCTCAACTTTATTTTCTAGCCCTTCTATTGAGTTGTCATCACTGCTATATCTTTTTTATTTCCAAGGACTCTTTTGTGTTTTTTATGACATTGATTCTTGTTTCATGGATGCAATATTTTTTCTTATTTCTCTGGACATATCATTTGTAGTTTTTAGGAAGGAAGCATCAGAGGCATTGTGTTCTTCTTGCAGTTTTCAGGCCCTTTCAGGTTTATTTCCTTAGGTCTCTATCTTCCATGTTAGAGGTTGTCCTCTAGCGGCAATTTCGGTTTCTTATATGTCGTTACATGGGGAGGGCAAAATAACAGATCCTACAAACAATTTCTCTTTTACAGAGGAACAGAATTCAAACACTATTGAATTCTACCAAAGAATATTGAATTCTGTTCCTCCATTAAAGAGAAATGACCTTCTTTTTTAAGTGACCATAAGACATTCATGAAAATTGACCAAATATTAGCCCACCAAGAAAATCTCAAGAAATTCCAAAGAATAGAAATTAAAAAATGCATTCTGTGATCATAATGCAGTAAAACTAGAAATTAATGACAGGTATTTTTAATCTGAAATTTCCTTTTTCCTGGTGATTTACAAATACTCTTTTAAGCAGCTCTTTGGAAAATAAAAAAATAAAATTATAAAATTTCTTGAAAATAATGATAAAAACAGATATGTAATCTCTGTGATAATGCTAAAACAGTTGTGTTGTTACAGTATGTATATTGTTCTTTGTCCACAGCCCTGGCTCATAACTCCCATAGCCTTTGTTAGTTTTCTGTTACAATGTTGGGTGTGTTAGGTCTCAAGAAACAGAATCTCTCTGAGCTTCTGTCCTTCTTTCACCTGCCCCAAGGCAGGAATCTAATCTTTACTCATTTCTGATTGTGGATCATAAGACCCTTATTCCAGAGAGGATTCCACTCCACACCCTGGGGCAGAATGCTGAGGTCCCAAGGCTTCCATAAAAACCCAAGAGGACTGAGTTCATAGAGGGTCCAGGTAGCTGAATACCTGGAGGCTCCTGGAGAATGGCACACCCATCAGGCATACCTCTGCCTACACAATCTCTTCATCTGTATCCTTTGTTACATCCCTTTAAAAAAAATCAGGCCAGGCATGGTGGCTCACGCCTGTTATTCCCTCATTTTGGGAGGCCAAGGTGGGCACATCAGGAGGTCAGGAGTTTGAGACCAGCCTGGCCAACATGGTGAAAGGCCATCTCTACTAAAAATACAAAAATTAGCTGGGTGCAGTGACACCACCTGAAATCCCAGCTACTCTGGAGGCTGAGGCAGGAGAATTGCTTAAACCTGGGATTCAGAGGTTGCAGTGAGCTGAGATCGCTCCACTGCACTCTAGTCTGAGCAACAGAGCAAGACTTTGTCTCAGAAATAATATAAAATATAATAAACCATTAAACATAAGTAAGTGTTTCCTTGCATTCTAAAAGCCACGGCAGTAAATTAAACCCAAAGATGGCATCATGGTAACCCCAGCTTTTTTTATTTAATAGACATGGGATCTCAATGTGTTGTCCAGGCTGGTGGCAAGCTCCTGTTGTCAAGTGATCCTCCTGCTCCCAGAGCATTGGGATTGCAGACATAAGCCATCATGCCCAGTTGGAACCCCAACTTGAAGCTCATCACTGAGAAGTCCCAGAGCCTCCGACTTGACACTGGGTGTCTAAAGGGAGAGAGAGTTGTCCAAGGGACTGAGAGCCCTCAAACTGTGAGATCTGACACTATCTCCAAGTAAATAGTATCACAGTGGAATTGGATTATCTGCAGCTGATGTCCGCTGCTTGTTGGTGGGGAAAAGGTCACACATCTGGTCACAGACATCTTCTGTGTGGATTGCTGTGGTGGAGTGAAAGTAGAGGAAAAGCATGGTTTGAAAGTTTTTCCCAAAGAGCAGTTATTACAGGAAAATGTATAGCTTTAAGTATCTGGTGCAATAAAAATGAAAGCATAAATACAAATAAATGTAATGCCCAAAATAGAAAACAAAATGGCAAAGTAAACCAAGAGAAGCAAAAAAAAAATTAACAAAGATAAAATTACAAATAATGACTTGGAAAACAGAAGAGTAAATATAGTAAATTTGAAAGCTAGATATTTGAAAAGCACAAAAAATACACAGGCTCTTATCTAATTTTAGCTTTAAATGGAGAGAAAAGATAAATACATAAATGTAGAAATAATAGCATAAAAAACAAAGCAATTTAAGATGATAGTACTTTGTGAACTCTGTGCAAATAAGTGTGAAAATTTAGAAGAAATAGATACTTTGTTTTGGACAAACACAACTTAGTAAAATTGAAACCAGTAGAAACAGAAAGTCTAAACAAACTAATTTCTGACGAGGAAGTGAAAAGCTGAATAGTTCTTTCACAGAAACAAAGAAACACTAAGCCAAATGATATCACAAAGGACTCTGCATAGTCTTGAAAGATCTGCTGGCTTGGCAGCGGTGACGGCGGCGGCAGCAGCTCCTGTCAAGCCGCGCGCGCTGCTACCCCGCTCCGCAGCCCGATCGTCGCCCCCGACCCAGCCCAGGGCCCCGGTGTGGCTTATACATCCAATGGAATGTTATTCACCCTTAGAAAGAAAAATGCCAACACATACTACAATATGAATGAACCTTGAGGGCATTATGCTAAGTGAAATAAGCCAGTAGTGAAAAGACAAAAGCTGTATGATTCTACATATATGAGGTACACAGAGTAATCAAATTCATAGAGACAGAGAGTAGAATAGTGGTTCCCAGGGGCTGAGGGAGAGCGGAATGGGGAATTGTTCTTTCATGGGTATAGAGCTTCAGTTTTGCACAATGAAACAGTTCTGGAGATGGATGGCAGTGATGGTTGCACAGGAACATGAGTGTACTTAAACTACTTAGCTATACAATTAAAAATGGTTAATTTTCACATGTATTTTACCACAACCATTGTAAAAAAAAATCTAATGCATATGGGGTTCACAATCGTATTAATATAATTTTTCCTTCAGAGGAGAGGAAAACATAAAAGCATTGTGAACTCTCCATGAATTCGTAAGCCAAATCATGTAGAATGCAACCTCTCTCTGCAAACTCTATAGCAGGATCGCAAACTGCAATGCTTACAGGAAACAGGCAAGCAAATGAGTGGATGGAGTCAGTGTACACAAAAGGGCCTTGTAGACCTCTGGCCAATTGGAGAGAACTAAAAATGTGAATTTTAAAAATATGTGAAATCATCAATTTTTATATTTTGGCAATGAATTCAATTTTAAAAAATCATTGTGTTGCCAAACAAAATGTACCTGTTGGCTGAATTTTATCTAGTGCTGTTATTTTGTGAACTCTGCACGAGAGATAAGGAGAAGGATGCCAATGTACAGGCATCGTGACTTCTGTGGCCAGGCAAAGAGGCCATGGTGACACGGATGGAGGTTATGCACAGGCTCAGCAACATGGAGTTGGACTCACCAAGGCTGACCTGGCTATGGCTACCACTGAGTGCCCAATTTCCCAGCAGCAGAGACCAACACTGAGCCCTTGATGTGGCACCATTCCTCGGGGTGATCAGCTA
This sequence comes from Sapajus apella, assembly GCF_009761245.1. NCBI lineage: Eukaryota > Metazoa > Chordata > Mammalia > Primates > Cebidae > Sapajus > Sapajus apella. The sequence goes on from NW_022437107.1 coordinate 2,299,881, forward strand.
CTTGGTAGCAGGTTGATTGTACTGGACCTCTTAAATCATGGAAAAGCCAGTGGTTTGTCTTCACTGGAATAGACACTTGCTCCAGATATGGGTTTGCCTATCCTGTATGCAATGCTTTTGCCAATACTATTATCCTTTGACACACAGAATGCCTCATCTGCCATCATATTACTCCACGCAGCATTGCCTCTGACCAAGGCACTCCCTTTACAACTAAAGAAGTGTGGCAGTAGACTTATGCTAATGTAATTCACTGGGCTTACCATGTTCCCTATCATCTTGAAGCAGCTGTATTGATAGAACGGTGGAATGGCCTTTTAAAGTCACAATTACAATGCCAACTAGGTGACCGTACTTTGCAGGACTGGGGAAAAGTTCTCCAGAATCAGTGTCCAATGTATGATACTATTTCTCCCATGACCAGAATTCATGGGTTCAGGGATCAAGGGTTGGAAGTGGAAGTGACATCGCTCCCCATTATCTCCACTCCTCATCACCCCTAGTGACCCACTAGCAAAATTTTGCTTCCTGTTCCTGCAACTTTATGTTCTGCTAGATTGGAGGTCTTAGTTCCAGAGAGGGAATGCTGCCACCAGGAGACACAACAATGATTCCATGAAACTGGAAGATTGCCACCTGGCCACTTTGGGCTCCTCCTACCTCTAAGTCAGCAGGCTAAGAAGGAAGTTACGGGTTGGCTGGGGTGATTGAGCTGGATTATCAAGATGAAATCAGTCTACTACTCCACAATGGAGGTAAGCAAGAGTATGAGTGGAATACAGAAGATCCCTTAGGGTGTCTCTCAGTATTACCATGACCTGTGATTAAGATTAATGGGGAACTACAACAACCCAATTCAGACAGGAATATAAATAGCCCAGACCCTTCAGGAATGAAGGTTTGGGTCACTCTGCGAGGTAAAAAACAATGACCTGCTGAGGTACTTGCTGAGGTCAAGGGGAACATAGAATGAGTGGTAGAAGAATGTAGTCGTCAACACCAGCTACAACCACATGACCAGTTGCAGCAATGAGGACTGTAATTGTTGTATTTCCTCCTTGTTTTGTTAAGAACATGTTTGTGCATATATACACTTGTACTAAGAAAATATCTTCATTTTATTTCTTTTATTTTTGTTTATCATGTGATGTAAGATTTATTGATTTCTTTCTTTTTTTTTTTTTTTTTAAAAAAAAGACAGGGTTTCACCATGTTGGTCAGGCTGGTCTTGAACTCCTGGCCTCAGGTGATCCGCCCACCTTGGCCTCCAAAGTGCTTGGATTACAGGTGTGAGCCACCACGCCAGGCCAGATTTATTGATTTCATATCAGCATTTAAGTGTTGTTAACTTTATGTAATAGTGTTTAGGTTAAGGATTAGTGCACTTCCAGTTGTATAAAGGATAGTTGTATTCTGTTAGGCAAAATTATGACCTTATTGTTGTCTTTATTTGAAGATTATATATGATTTCAGGAGATGTGTATAAGTTCAGGTTGACAAGGGATAAACTTGTGATGGTTAATATTGTCAAATTGATTGGATTAAAGGATGCAAAGTATTGTTCCTGGGTGTGTCTGTGAGGGTGTTGTCAAAGGAGATTAACATTGGAGTCAGTGGACTGGGAGAGGCAGACCCACCCTCAGTGTGGGTGGGCACCATCTATTCAGCTGCTAGCACGGCTAGGATAAAGCAGACAGGAGAAGATGGAAGGACTAGACTTGCTGAGTCTTCTGGTCTTCACCTTTCTTCCATGCTGGATGCTTCCTGCTCTCAAACATCAGACTCCAAGTTCTTCAACTTTTGAACTCTTGAACGTACACCAGTGATTTGCCCAGGGCTCTTGCAAAAGGCTACACCGTTGGCTTCCCAACCTTTGAGGCTTTGGGATTCTGACTGGCTTCCTTGTTTCTCATCTTGCAGATGGCCTATTGTGGGATTTCACCTTGCAATCATGTGAGTCAATACACCTTAATAAAACAGCTATCCTATTAGTTCTGTCCCTCTAAAGAACCCAGACGAATACCTTGTTTTTCATTTTTCTCAGCCTGGGCCCAGCAATTTAGGGAATTAAAGGAAGGAATTCATTTGACTTTGCTCCCGTTTGTCATCTTCAGAGCTGAGAAGGAGGATTTCTCCATCTTCATCCAGGAGGCCAGATCTTGGATACTCTGTCCTTTACTGCTGAAGATGCTCCTTGTTCCCAGATTCTAGATCCAGAAGGCATCAGGACATCCAAAGGAAGAAAAGTTAGGGCCAAAAAACAAAACTTTCTGAGACTGTGGGAGCCAAGAGTTTCCATCCTCAGACTGCCTTCTGTGGAGAACTGGTGATTTTTCTAGAATGTCAATGCTATTGACTTGTGACCTTGTTCATGACTTAATCCAGAACAGTGCCTGTAGATGCTCAGTAAATACCTGTGAGATAAAAGGAGGAGATTTCTCTTTTATTCTTATTTATTTACAGATAGGGGTCTCACTGTTTCCCAGGCTGGAGTGTGGTGGTGCAATCATAGCTCACTGCAGCCTCACACTCCTGGGTTTAGGCAATTCTCCCATCTCAGCCTCCTGAGTAGCTAGAATTACAAGGGTGCACCAACACATCCAGATAACTTTTAATATTTTTTTATTGTTGTAGAGATTGGAGGGGGGCTGTCTCTCTATGTTGCTCAGGCTGACAACTCCTGGCCTCAAGTTAACCTCCTGCTTCAGCCACCCAAAGCTCTTGCTTGAGCCACCATGCCTAATCAGGAGATTTCATCAGAGATACTCATCTCTTGTATTTTTGTATTTTTTTATAAGAGAAAAGGTCTTGCTATGTTGCCCAGGTGGGGCTTGAACTCCTGGCCTCAAGCAATCCTCCAGCCTCAACCTCCTAAGTAGCTGGAATTACAGTTGTGTGAAATTGCACCCAGCTTGTCTGTTTTGGGATGGTCTCCAGAATCATCTCCTACTGGGGCTCTGACAAATGTTTCATTGTGCTATTAGTCATGGAACTCTAAAACTTCCCCTGAAAGAATGTCTCTCTCTTACATCAAGAGAATGCCAGCCAAGAAGAATTTAGGTTGCAGATGGAATTAAGGCTGCTAATCAACTGGCCTTAAAATAAGGTTATTATTCTAGAGCATCCAGTTGGATCTAACATAATCATGTGTCCTTAAAACTATAAGACTGAGACAGAGAGGAGGTCAGAGTGACACGATGTGGGAAGGACTCAAACTACTCTTGCTGGTTTTAGAGATGGAGGATGGGCAGGCCAGGTGCAGTGGCTCACATCTGTAATCCCAGCACTTTGGGAGCCTGAAGCGGGCAGATCACTTGAGGTCAGGAGTTTGATACCAGCCTGGCCAACATGGTGAAACCCTGTCTCTACTAAAAATACAGAAATAAGCTGGGCGTGGTGGCACATGCCTGTAATCCCAGCTACTCGGAAGGCTGAGGCAGGAGAATTGCACGAATTTGGGAGGTGGAGGCTGCAGCGAGCCCAGATCGCACCACTGAACTCCAGCATGGGCGGCAGAGTGACATTCCATCTCAAAAAAAAAAAAAAAAAAAAGGAAGGGGGCCCAGGAGAATTAACTCAAAACAAAAAATATCAAGGATGCTTATAAAATTAGGAAAATACACTAAAATGCTACTGTGAGTCTATTAAGTATGTACATGTATTAGAATTATGGGAATGTTTTTCCTAGCCTCTTTTTGTTTTTCTTCCTTTTTTTGAGACAGGGTCTTGCTCTGTCACTCAGGCTGGAGTGCAGTGGCATGATCATAGCTCACTGTAGTCTCAGCCTCCTGGGCTCAAGTAAACTTACTGCCTCAGCCTTCTGAATAGCCAGATTTATAGGCATATGCCACTAAGCCTGGGTAACTTTTCTTTTTTTCATAGATGAGGTCTCTATGTTGCCCAAGCTGATCTTGAACTCATAAGCTCAAGCGATCCTCCCACCTCAGCCCTCAAAGTGCTGAGGTTACAGTCATGAGCCACCACGCCTGGCCTGCGTTTTTTGTTTGTTTTTTTGTTTTTCAGATTCTGTATTTGTCTAGTTGATGTCCATTAATCACAAAGCCAAACTAATGGTCAGTTGTTTATACCTCCCCTGCAATCTAGCTTCTGTGAGTGTGTAAAAATCATTTTGCAAGCCTTCCAACCAAACCCAAGTCCATAGTTCGAACCACTGTCTTCATGTAACTCTCACACCAAGCCAATATTTCCCCTTTCCTAACTCACCCAAGGCCAGGTACCAGCCAACTAGAGACCACCCTAATAGCTCAGAGCTCGCTGACGTTACTCAAGCCAGCTAATCCCAAGCTTTTTCCCCTTCCTTGTCCTGCCTTTCCACCAGAAATTTCAATTAAAATTCTGGCCTTTCCCCTCACTTCTGCTCTTGCTTCCTGTTCAAACCTGGTGCTTTTCCATGTGCCCCTGCATGGAAAGGCACGCTCCCAGTCCCTGAGAAACGTAGGTAATAAAAATCTTCTTTCAGTGTATTGACATCCCTCGTGTCATTTTAGTCATCTCCGTAAATTAAAATTCTGTACATTTGGAATCAAATGGCTAATAGAAATAGAATTCACGTGACATGGTAACAACCAAGGAAATGAGAACATTGAGATAAAGATAAAATAGGAATAGGAAAAATTAGATGAAGCTGGGAAATACTCGTGTGCAGCAAGCACCCAATAAGGCTTTTAACCTTGTGGAGGAGGAAGGGAAGGGTGACTGAGTATGTTACAACTGCCACAGATAAAAGAACACATGATCACCTCAAGTAATCAGGCAATCAATCACAAGACAGCAACCTTGGAGTTTAGAGAATCATAGCTCCTGGTTTCGGGAATTGAGAGATGTTTCTTTCCCTCATCATCATATGGAGGGAGGCTTGATAATGTAGCATCCCTGATTCCCCAGCATAAGCTGTGGGGAGCCCTTTCTTGAACCATCTCTCAATTTAGCTGGTGGCATAAACCCCAAAGCACATTTTCATAACTGCATCTCTTGAACGATGTTCTTGAGCGGTGTGTTGAAGAGTTCCATCTGGTGCTTGCTTGTCTTTCTTTCTTTCTTTTTTTTTGAGATGGAGTCTTGCTCTGTCGACCAGGCTGGAGTGCACTGGCGCAATCTCGACTCACTGCAAGCTCTGCCTCCCGGGTTCAAGTGATTCTCCTGCCTCAGCCTCCTGAGTAGCTGGGATTACAGGCCCGTGTCACCACCCCTGGCTAATTTCTGTAGTAGAGACGGGGCTACGCCATCTTGGTCTGACTGGACTCGAACTCCTGACCTCCTGATGTGCCCCTCTCAGCCTCCTAATGTGCTGGTATTACAAGCGTGAGCCACCGCGCCCAGCCTGTTGTTTGCTTTTCTAATCTCACTTAATCCAATGAGAAATTGCACAGCGCTTACACCTACTCTTTCTCAACATTTTGAGCACGCACATTTTCGGCCAATAAAATCTTTTAGGGACTGATATTTAAAAGACATTTTCTAAATATAAAAGTACATTATTAAATGAAATATGGTCATACAAATCAGGCATCCCTATGCTTTCCCCATTTGAGTATCACTGATCTGGAGACAGAAAAGAACTGTTATTTTTCAAGCAGTTCTCCTCAAATGTTATTTATTGCAATTGAGCTGTTGAGGCCGACAAGGATTTAAGAGAACTGCAAGTCTACAACCAGATAAGGGCAGCTCCAGCGCTTTAAACAGCTGGCCAGGCCCGGAAGGCTTCCAGGCTGAGGACTCTCAGGGGCAGGGCTGGCCGTGGTCGAGGAAGGAAAGGGGAAGAGATGGCCTCTGGGAGATGGACGGCCCAGAGGACCTGGTTTCTGGCAAAGGAAACCACATCGGCCAGGAGCCGTGGCTCACGCCTGTAATTCCAGCACTTTGGGAGGGCAAGGTAGGAGGACTGCTTGAGCCTAGGAGTTTGAGACCAGCCTGTGGGACCACTCCCCCGTCTCTAAAAAGAAAATACAAAAATTAGCCGTGTATTTAGGTCAATATGTGATAGTTTACTCTGACTAGTGCGGTCTTAGATGTAATTATTTCGTAGGCGTGGAGATGCACGCCTGAGGCGAGAGGGTCGCTTGAGCCCAGGAGGCTGCAGTAAGCTGTGACAGCGCCACCGAACTCCAACCTGGGTGACAGAGCGAGGCTCTGTCTCAAAAAAAAAAAAAAAAAAGGAAAAGAAAGAAAGAAAAAAGAAAACCAGATTAGCATTTGGGGTGCCCCTTCCCCTCAGCCTTAGCAAGATCCTGTGTTTTGAAGCGGAAGGCAGGTGCGTGGTTCAGTCTTGTCCAATGTTCAGACCACTCCTCACTTTTCACATCCTGGAGAAGGAGCTGTCAGGTTTGACCACGGTCAGGCAGCAAATATAGTCCAGGGGACCGCTAGAGGTGAGGTCGTCCGCAAGACTGGCGTCACTGCGTGGGCCGAGCAAAAACCTGAGTCAGGAGGCAGCCAAGCAAGGTCACTGGAGGGGGCGGGGTCCGCAGTGGGGCGGGGCTTGGGAAAGTCTGGTGCGAGGGCGGGGCGGGGCCAGAGGTGGGCTGAGGCCGGATCCTGCGGTGGGGGCGGGCTCTGTAACCCCGTGAAGCTCGCGCCTGCGCACGGTCCCTGGGAGGGGCGGGTGCTGTGCGCGCCGGTTTCGCGGACTCTGAAGGGCGGAGTCCGGCCGGGCGCCGGTTGGCGAGTTTGGAGTCCGGCGCTCCCTCAGGCCACCGAGGGGATGCTGGTTGCTGAGGCTCCAGCTACGGGGACGGCGGGGATGTGACGGGCGGCCCTAGCCTCACCTTCCGTCCTTGGGCCCGCAGGTCGCTGGGCGGTCTGCTGCCGGGCCGCGGAAGAGGAGGCAGCGTGACCTCCGCACGGTGAGAGCGGGGCTCAGGGCCGCAGTCGGGCCCGGGGTCGCCCGGGGCAGCCCAGGACTAGGCGCGCAGTCCGGGGCGGGGCGGTGGCCCGGGGTCCCAGGCTGAGGTGGTGGCGCCCTCCTGTCCCCCGACCGCCTGGTTGAGCCTCTCCAGCTCCCCGCGGACTTGGGGCGGGCGCGGACCCTGCAGGCTGGAGGGCGCCCTCCCTGCGGCTGTGACAGCGTGGGGCCCCGGGCCGCGGGCCCCGCCGCCTTTCAGGGGAAATGAGGGCGAGGCTGAGGTACTCAGTGATTTCAGAGCCTGGTAGCTTGTGAGAGTACATGAGGAAAGTACCGGGGCTCCCCGAAGGGGTATGATTTTTTTTTTTTTTTTATTTCGGGGCTAAATCAAAGACACACCCCGAAACACATCCTGAGGTGAAACTTTGGCGGGGCACACCTTTGCCGTAGGTTCAGATCTTCTCTCCTCTCTTTAGGCATGTATTTTCATACATTTTATTTTTAATGCACCAAGTTTCATGCGAAAGTAAAAGGAGGAATGAAAGGACTCCTTTGTGGTGGCCCTTGGTGGTGAAGCTGAAGTTTTCATTTCAGTAATTGCATATTCATCTGTGTGGGCTCCCTGGACAATGAAGCTGGCGGCTCCCAGACTAGGCCTTAGCGGGGTGGAAATGACTGATGCAAGGACTCTGTGGTCTCAGATTAGAGCGTTGGTTGCTCACTCCTGTAGGTGAGAAATTGAGCTTTAAGCTTTTCAAAATGGCCATATGAAAGGCATTCCTTTTTCCCTGAGCTTTAAAATATAACACAGCCTATTAGATTTGGCCAGTTCTCCCACCTGTTTCCTTTTCCATGTTGATCAGTAGCTTAGTTTGAATGTAGTTGGATCATCTTGGAAGATTAGGTTAGGCTTAAAAATGCCCCATCTTATAATATAGTTCATCATTTTGGTGCTTTCCTTTAAGCTGAAAGCCTAAGAGCAGGATTACAAAGTCAGAGGGTATGAAGGTTTTGTTAATTTTGAAAATTATTACCAGATTTACTTCTAAACATACTGATTTACACTGACTACAGTACAGTTTGGTTTACTAGTTCTATCATACTTTATAGGTTTTTGCTTTTAAAAGTTTATTTTTTAAAAACAAGGATAAGGTTACTTGCAGTCTAACATCATAGTCCATAGTAGAAAAGCAAATGCAGTATTCTTGTTTTATTTTCTCCTTTATTTGTCCATCATCCATAAGTTTATTGGAATCTTCTCAACAATTTTCATTAGCACTAGTATCATAAATATATTAATCTCTTGAAAAATATTTCTGATGTTTTTCCTCATAGGCTTTGTAGGTTTTATATTATTATATTTATAGTATTATATATCAATTTTAAAGTCAGTGTGGCTGGGTGCAGTGACTCATGCCTGTAATCCCAGCATTTTGGGAGGCTGAGGTGGAAGAATCGCTTGAGCCTAGGAGTTCAAGACCAGCCTGGGCAACATAGTGAGACCCCATCTCTATTTAAAAAGAGAAAAAGATAAAAGAAAAAAGTCAGTGATTTTTGTCTTTTGATTGTGTTATCTGAGAATGAATGTCATGCTCCTGTCTGATGCATACTTTTATTTTCTTAAGCTTCTAGAGTTCATTTGGTTATGTATATATATTTAGAAAGTTAATATGCAATTGAGATCAAATTCCATTTATGTGTAATTTATGTTATAGAAAACTACATTATTATGTTTTCATTCTTTTTTTCTGAACTTAAATAGGAAAACAAAACAAAATAACCCAACTTTTTTTAAAAAATAGGTACTTATTTTTTAATAATTGATGGTGAATTATTGATAAATTAAAATTTTATGACAGCAATGTATTGGTTAATTGAAATTTTTGTCTGTTCAAGATTAACCAGAGGTTTATCTTTAACTCTTGTTGTTAATCATTCTAAAATATATGAAAGGAAAGCTTAGTAATCTGCTCCTATTGCAGAGTAGGCCATTCTAGGTAGATGAGACAGCACAGGATAATAGTTTACCTTGAGTGCTATGTTTTGTTCTGGTTCCTGGCATTGAGTGTCTTACATAGTCCTCAGCAATCCTCGAAGATAGGTTCTTTTAGTATGTTCATTTTGTGTATATGAAAATTTAGAGACCGTAACCTGCCAAAGATAACATAGGTAGTGAGCATTGGAAGTGGAACTCAGCCTACTTTTAAAAGATGCTACAGGTATCGATGGACTTACAACCTATGCAACTTACGACCATTCGACTTTATGACCACAATCACTAGCCACGACTGCTCCGCTGTAGATTTTTGGAAACACTACAACATTTTGATGTGTATCAAGAATATCGCTACCACCTGGGAGGCTGTGACGACAAAGTGCATGAATGGCATCTAGAAAAATTGTGTTAAGCTATGTTAATGATTTTGACGGATTTGACAGTGAACATGAACTTCAAACGATTCGGGAAAAAAATAGTAAAACTCGCTAAAGACCTTTCTTTGGAGTGTGAAATGGAAGATGTCGAAGAATTGCTAGACAAAGAATCCGGAGAGCTTACCAATGAAGAGCTAATCGAACTGGAAGAAGAAAGAGTGGTGAAAGAAGAAAGAAGAGAAGCAGAGAAAGAAGAGGAGGAGCCAGAAAGAAAGTTCACCACTAAGGGATTATCAGACGGTTTATCTTTACTGAATAAACTTCTTGTACATTTCGAAGCAATGGACCCAAACATCGAATGATTTGCAAGGATTGAACGGATGGTGCACAATGTGTTTCGTCCATATCGTGAAATTTATGAAGAAAAAAAGAAACATACAATTCAGACAAAGCTCACCATGTTTATGAAAAAAACCAACTCCGGTAACCCCAACTGCCGCCTCAGATGATGACATCAACGATCCGCAGCCAAGCACCAGCGGCCAATAAAATGTTTCGTACATATTTATATATTTTGATATGTTTTGCAATTGGGAAAATGTTTCCTATGGTATTTTTTACACCTGTATTTTGTATTTTTGTATGCACCTGTATTTTGTAATTTTGTATGTTTTCAAATATTAAACCAGTTGTACTGGTAATGCAGTGTTTTACTTAAACTTGACGAATGTAAAAATAAGAAACAAAATGGTGTAGAATGATACAAATGGCATAAAATGAACAAAGAAAATTATGATATATAACAATAATGAAAGAAAATTATGATAAAATATGACTTAAAGATTTTTATAACATCATTTCACAGTACTGTACCTATAGCCTACTCAACTTACGACCAAATCGTGTTACGACCGGTCTGTTGGACCCAATCGTGGTCGTAAGTCGAGCACTAGTTGTATTTGATGCCAAGGATTTGGACTTCATTTCTTAGACATTGGAAATATCAGGTGTTGCAAAGCAAGGGGGTGATATGATATGTTATCTCTTTTGGGGAGATTGCTCATGTGACAAAGTGGTATATATTGAATTATGTTTGTAATAGGAAGTGGTTGAAATAGTCATGTGGGAAATGAAGCCTAAACTTTGAGGTGGAAGTGGAGATCAGGGGATATTTTGGAAAGATACAGAATTTAGTAATTGATCTATAGGAGATTGGGAAGGCAGAGTATTGATTTGGAAGACATAGAGTGGGGTAATGACAGATGAATATGTGCTCACAGCCCTTTGTTATATTTTTTTCACAGCATTGACTGTGATGTATTGTACCTATTCTGGTGACACATCTGTCTCCCCCACTGGATTGTGTGCTTGTCAAGGATAGGGACTGGGTAGAGGAATGAGTGAATATAGGATGAGATAATATGGAAAGACATCAAGAGACTGAACTGGGAAACACCCATCACCAAAATGCAAGAGTGGGTGGAGGAAGAGAAGCTCTAGAATGTGACAGCTGTCAGGGAGGATGGGGAAAGAGCCATCAGGGAGGGAGCAGAGGGGAGGAAAGTATTAGCACAGATGTGAGCATGTAGAATGCTGCCACCTCAGGCTGCAAACAGTTGTGGTTGGTGTGGCCTGTTGTCATAAGCTGATGAGTGGTTGTATGGGGTGACTTTGTCTTTCCTTTGTTACAGACCGCTCCCCCTATGGCCCCCACACCCCTCCCCGCCAAGCTTTCTCTGAGTATTTGGTTGCTTTCTGCCTCTTTGGCTTCTGACTTCTGCTTGCTACAGGTGCTGATGCTGGGGTGTGATTCAGCCTATTGAGATTAACCAATGAGAACAGTCCTTTCTTTTTAAGTGAATTGACCAGTCACAGTATGTGAGATGTAATCTCTGAGTTTTTAGCTCTTCTCTGCTGAGTTGATTGCTTTGGAATGCTGTACGTAGATTTACTTCTCTACCTTTAAAGACTTTTGGTTGGTTATATTATGGTTTGGAGCCATTGGGAAGCCAGAGGATTCTTAAAGGTTGGATTCATGAGCACTGAAGTTTTTCATCTGTTTCCTTTTCCGTGTTGATCAGTAGCTTAGTTTGAATGTAGTTGGATCATCTTTGAAGATTGTTGGTCTTAAAAATGCCACAGATTATTTCAAAAAATTAAGAATCTCTCTGTTTTCTTTGTACTTTAAAGTTATATGAGACATAGGCGCTTGTTTTACATTTTCTTGGTCAGTTCCTAACTTCATATGTCTATTTCTTAATGAGTTACTTGATAAAGGAATTTGCTCTTGATTTTTTCTACAACCATTTGCTTCTGGCCATCCTTACCCTGTGTTCTCTGCCTTCTCTGGTTTTCATCTACCTGGTTTCTGGCCTTGGTAAGAACAGTAGGAAGGGGAAAACAGAAAAAGCATGAGTGAAGCTCCTCCCTTCCCTTGGTTATGATAGTCGTTACTACTCTCCTCCCTGCCATCACTGCTCCCAGCTGTTCGCTTTGGCATGGTCTCCTACCCTGTATGTCGAGGTCTGTCTGTGGGAATAGAAATGCAAGGCATGGCTCTTTAGCTGAGGAATGGTGGGCATCTCAGCGTTTTGGTCCTTTTGTGATCTCTGTTTTTGTGCCTGGTATTGAAAAGCCAGCTCAGTGACATCTTGTATCTGAGCATATGTTTTCTGTTCCTGGGCATTCTACTTCTCTCTCTTTTCTTTTTGAGACAGGGTCTGACTTTGTCACCAGTAGTGCCATCATGGCTCACTGCAGCCTTGACCTCCTGGGTTCTAGCTATCCTCCTGCCTTGGTTTCCTGAGTAGCTGGGACTAAAGGCATGAACTACCATACCTGGCTAAGTTTTAAAAATTTTCACAGAGACAGGGTCTCCCCATGTTTCCCAGGCTGGGCTCAAATATTTAGGAAATATTTAGGTGATATTTCTTTTCAAGGGTGGGGAGGCAGGAATGACCATCTTTTTGTTTTGTTTTGTTTTGTTTATTTAAAAATTTTCCTCAAGTATATTTTCCTCAGTTTAGGAATAGTATGGCTTGTCAACCTTTATTTATTATTGGTACCAGCTAGAGTTGTAGACTTGGCCACTGCTGGGGCCTTGCTTTGCTTTTCTTTTCTTTTTTTTTTTTTGTTTTTTTTTTTTTTTTTGAGACAGAGTCTACTCTGTCGCCCAGGCTGGAGTGCATTGGTGCAACCTTGGCTCACTGCAACCTCCACCTTCTGGTTTCAGCCGATTCTCCTGCCTCAGCCTCCCAATTAGCTGGGACTACAGGTGTGCATCACCATGCCCGGCTAACTTTTTTGTATTTTTTAGTAGAGACAGGGTTTCACCATGTTGGCCAGGCACTTCTCAAACTCCTGACCTTGTGATCCGCCTGCCTTGGCCTCCCAAAGTACTGGGATTCCAGGTGTGAGCCACCGCACCCAGCCTTGTGGCCTTTCTTGAAGTTCTGTTTTTCCAGGACTTGAGATGTTCTACACTCTAAATTTCTTCAATCCTGGCTTAGAGAACAGATCTTCAGTCTGGATTTTTCTCATTCATTTATTCAATAAATGTATTCTAAACAATTACTAGGAATAGTTTGGTGAACAAGACAGTTTTCTGCCTTTGTGGAGCTTACATTCTAATCACAAGATACAGAAAATAAAAAAGTATATGTTTGATATGTCGGCTATTATATCCCTGTGGGAAAAATAAAGCAGGATAAGGTGAAAAGAGCATGTGAGGGGGATGCTGCTGTTTTATCTAAGGTGGTTAGGGAAGGCTGTAAAAAAAACTAGTATTTGAGCAGAGATCTTGGAGAAGTGAAAATGTAGTCTATGCTGATATTTAGGAGAGAGAGTACTTGATGAAGACAGAAATGGAATGCAAAGATCCTGTGGCTGAAGCTTGTTTGACCTGTTCTAGGAGTGGCAAGTAGGCTAGTGGAGGCATTGAGGGGAAATGATTGGTAGAAGATGAGGTCAGAGAGGTGGGTTGGGTTGAGGGGCGATGTCTGATCATATATGGCATTGTAGGCCAATGAGATGGGCTTTTAAAAGGTGGGAAGCCACCAGAGTTTTGACTTGTTCTAAGTAGAACTCTCAGCTGCTATGTAGAGAATGTCAGGGGTGGTGTATAATGAGATTATTTAGGAGGCTGCAGCAGTAATCCTGGGTGGGGGATGACTTTATGCAGGGATTGGGAGAAGTGCTCCCATTTTGTATACATTTTGAAGGCAGAGCCAACAATTTAATGATGGATTGAATGTGGGCTGTGAGTTTTGGCCTGAACAACTGGACACATGGAGTTAACATTTACTGAGATGGGTAAAAGTGCAGAAGAAGCAGTTTTTGGGGGGGAAATAATGAGTTCAATTTTGGACATTTTGAGTTAGTAATCTAAGTGGAGAGATTGTGTAGAGAGCTGAGTATGCATGAGTCTACAGTTCACAGCAGAGGTCTGGGTTAGAGATATATAAATTTCCAGTTATTAGAGAGACAGTATTTAATGCCACGAGAAGGGATTAAAATAATTTAGGGAGTGAGTATGGCTGGAGAAGTCCCACAGGTTAGCCTTAGGATCCTGTAATGTATTCAGAGGGAAAGAAACTAGCAAAGAAGACCAAGAAGCAGCACCCCCATGAAGAAGGAAGAGAACTAAGACTGAGTGGTATCAATGAAGCCAAGTAAAATGTTCTAAGAAGGAGCCAGTGAGTAACAAATTGTGTCAGATGCTGTTAGATTGAGGACTAAGATACAGCAATATGTAAATCATTAGCGACCTTAACAAGTTGTTTCTGGTTTAGTGGTAGAAGTGAAGACTTGATTGGAGTGGGCTTAAGAGAGAATTGGGGGAAATGAATTGTAGACTGCTGTGATAGACATTTTTTTCAAGGAGTTGTTTATAAAGTGAAGCTAAAAGCCAGGGTAGTAGATGGGGGGAATAGCGAGTCGTCAAGGAATTCTTTTTTTAAAGTTAGGTGCTTTTTTGTTTTTGTGTATTTTTTTGTATTCTTATATATACATACTGTAAATCAAAAAGTATCTGAGACAGGTCTCAGTCGATTTAGAAGTTTATTTTGCCAAGGTTAAGGATGTACACCAGGGAGACGGGTCTGTGTCTTTCTCCAAAGATGATTGTGAGCTTCATTATTTAAATGGAAAAAGCAGGCTGGAGGGGCAAGAGAGAGGAAATGATCCCATTACCGAATCCACATATTGCAAAAGAAAAGGAGCAGGTAGGGGAATAGTCAGTTATGTATTTGTCTAGCGCTCTAAATGGGTGCTTTGCATAATATATGGTGAACATGGAGTAGCTATGCTACTCATGGACATATTTAACTTTTTATCTGTAGCTATCAGCTTAGAAACAAAAGGAAAGGGGGCTGGGCTTGGTGGGAGGCTGAGGTAGGTGAATCACCTGAGGTCAGGAGTTTGAGACCAGCATGACCAACATAGTGAAACCCCATCTCTGCTAAAAATAAAAAATTAGCTTGGCATGGTGGTGTATGCCTGTAATCCCAGCTACTTGGGAAGCTGAAGCGGGAGAATCTCTTGAACCCTGGAGGCAGAGGTTGCAGTGAGCGGAGATCAGGTCACTGCACTCCAGCCTGGGTAACAAGAGAGAAACTCCATCCTGAAAACAAACAAACAAAACAAGAACAAAAGGAAAGGCAGCTTCTTCTGTGACTTAGCATTCAGCTTACTTTTTTTTTCTTTTGGCATAGTGAAATTAGCGTTCTAATTTTTTACTTTCATAAGACAAGTGTATGTAGTTAACAAAATGATTCAACAGAGAAAGAAATACAGGATCTATTTCTTTGAAACATAATTAATTGTATCTTAATCTGTGCACCCAAGGTCCATCATCATCATGCATATGTCTTTACATGTAATTTCCCTCTTTCTTTCAAATGAAGATGATGGCCACTGGGGAGAGATGTTGAACACTTGACCCCCGCTTACTTTCTAGTAGGTGGAGTGGGTGAATGTTTATCAATGTAAAAACTGTTGTTTTTATCTATGATTAACAAAGGTTTTTATGAATTAATAGAAAATGAGTTAAATAGCCTTATATGTGCTAATTTATTTTTCTCTTGATTATTCTTAGAAGTTTTATGCAGTGCTTGCCTTGTAGTAGCCTCTAAATTTTGATTTAGCAACCTGATTCTTATAGTAGTTTTACCTTTTTAAAAATAAAAATTAAATTGAAGAACAAATGAGCAACTTTTCCACAGAATTTTTTTTTTTTTTTTTTTTGAGATGGAGTCTTGTTCTATTGCCCAGGCTGGAGTGCAGTGGTGTGATTTCGGCTCCCTGTAACCTCTTCCTCCTGGGTTCAAGCATTTCTCTGCCTGAGCCTTCTGAGTAGCTGGGATTACAGGTGCCTGCCACTTCATCCAGCTAATTTTTGTATTTTTAATAGAGACGGGGTTTGACCATCTTGGCCAGGCTGGTCTTGAACTCCTGACCTCATGATCAACCCACCTCAGCCTCCCAAAGTGCTGGGATTACAGGTGTGAGCCAGCACGTCTGGCCTTCCAGGGAAATTTTGATGGCTACTCTTCTTCACCACCCCTTTCTTTTTTTTCAAATATACCTGACAGAATTTTACCATAATTGTTTATGATTATCGAATTGATGTTTGAGATGAGTTCAGAAACTATGTTGAAAGCACATATTACAGTTACAGCACTTTATAAGCCTCTTTTAGTGGTTCATTTATGTTTGAGTAAGTAGTAGTCAATATTTGGTGCTGAAGAATCATTGCAGTTGCTTCTTAACCCTCTTCATTGCCCTTTCTCCAGATTTTCTTACCTTAGCGTCTGATCCATGCTCCTGACTTTTGGATTTCTGAAACACAGACCCGACCAGTTCTGTTTTTGCTTAAAAAATCATCCGTGGCTCCCTATTCTTTGCAGAAGTTAGTTTTCTTTTTTTGCCTCTTTGCCCACCTTTTGCCTGCACATGCTTCAGGGGATCTGGAGTGCTCCCTAGGATATCTTGCTATGTTGACTAGGCTGGTCTTGAACTCCTAGTGTCAAGCAATT
Source organism: Sapajus apella (assembly GCF_009761245.1). Taxonomy (NCBI): domain Eukaryota; kingdom Metazoa; phylum Chordata; class Mammalia; order Primates; family Cebidae; genus Sapajus; species Sapajus apella. The sequence goes on from NW_022437107.1 coordinate 2,316,150, forward strand.
TTCCCACCTTGGGAAGAGTGCCGGGATTACAGGCATGCACCACTGTGCCCAGCTAATTTTGTATTTTTAGTAGAGATGGTGTTTCTCCATGTTGGTCAGGCGGGTCTCGAACTCTCAACCTCAGGTGATCTGCCCACTTTGGCCTCCCAAAGTGCTGGAATTATAGGCGTGAGCCATCATGCCCGGCCACTATTCCTTTTTTTTTTTTTTAAATAGAATACCATTCATCATCTCATTAAATCAATTTTATCTTTTTTTGTTTTTTTTTTTTTTAAGATGGAATTTCACTCTTGTTGCCCAGGCTGGAGTGCAAAGGCAAGATCTCAGCTCACTGCAACCTCCGCCTCCCAGGTTCAAGCGGTTCTCTTGCCTCAGCCTCCTGAGTAGCTGAGATTACAGGTACAGGCCACCATGCCTGGCTAATTTTTTTGTATTTTTAGTAGAGATGGGGTTTCACTGTGTTGACCAGTTGACCAGTTGACCAGCCTGGTCTTGAACTCCTGTCCTCAGATGATTCACCCACCTCAGCCTCCCAACGTTTTGGGATTACAGGCGTGACCCACTGTGCCTGGCCATCACTTTATCTTGTTTTTAAGAGCCCAATATAGATGCCTCTTCTTCCTAGAAAACTGCTGGACGTATGTTCATTATGCCTCTTCCATCTATCCTTCATTATATTCTGTTACCTCTGTTCCTATTAACATTACACAGTTATTTTATTGTAGTAATTGCTGTATTTTACTGTTTGCTTTTTTTTTTTTTTTTTTTAAAGATAGAGTTTCACCATGGTGGCCAGGCTGGTCTTGAACTCCTGACCTCAGGTGGTCCACCCACCTCGGCCTCTCAAAGTGCTGGGATTACAGGCGTGAGCCACCTCGCCCGGCCTTTTTACTTATTTGTTTATTTATTTATTTATTTATTTATTTTTTTTTTTTTTTTTTGAGACGGAGTTTCGCTCTTGTTACCCAGGCTGGAGTGCAATGGCGCGATCTTGGCTCACCGCAACCTCCACCTCCTGGGTTCAGGCAATTCTCCTGCCTCAGCCTCCCGAGTAGCCGGGACTACAGGCACGCGCCACCATGCCCAGCTAATTTTTTGTATTTTTAGTAGAGACGAGGTTTCACCATGTTGACCAGGATGGTCTCGATCTCTTGACCTCATGATTCACCCGCCTCGGCCTCCCAAAGTGCTGGGATTACAGGCGTGAGCCACCGCGCCCGGCCTATTTATTTATTTTTTAAAGACGAGGTTTCACCATATCGGTCAGGCTGGTCTCGAACTTCAGACCTTAGGTGATCCGCCCACCTCAGCCTTCCAAAGTGCTGGGATTACAGGCGTGAGCCACCGTTTCCGGCTTTACTGTTTGCTTTCATGATGGGGTCCTCTTGCCCCTAACTTATAGACACCCAATAAATTTTTTGTTGAATGAATGAGGAAAGCAAATAATTACTCAATGTTGATCCAGTTTTGATTGACCCATTTGGTTGGGAATTTACATCATTCAGTTTGTACAGAATATACAAATGAGCAATTCAAAAAGTGTTCTTAAAGACAGTCGTATCCTAAAGTGTCTTAGGAAATTTATACTTATTAAATATTTCTTTTCATTAGCAAATAATGAGACTTGTTGATTATTTATTTTCTAACCCAAATCTCTATTTTTGTCTGAATTTTTTTCCTCTTTGACATATACCCAAAGAACTATAAATCATTCTGCTATAAAGACACATGCACATGTATGTTCATTGCAGCCCTATGTACAATAGCAAAGACCTGGAACCAACCCAAATGTCCATCAATGATAGACTGGACAAAGAAAATGTGATACATATACACCATGGAATACTATGCATCCATAAAAAACGATGAGTTTGTTGTGTCCTTTGTAGGGACTTGGATGAATCTGGAAACCATCATTGAAGCAAACTGACACAAGAAAAGAAAGCCAAACACCGTATGTTCTCAGTCATAGGTAGGTGTTGAACAATGAGAACACGTGGACTCAGGGAGAGGAGCATCACACACTGGGGACATTTGAGGGAGACAGGGGAGAGACAGTGGGGGTGGGCTGGGGAGGGACAACCTGGGGAGAAATGCCAGATATAGTATGCATCTAAAGTAAAATAAATACATTAAAAAAAAAAAGATGGGAAATAAATCCAGTGCTTTTTCTACTCTCTCATACCACTCAATACAACACTTATTTTTTTGAGACAATGTCTTGTTCTGTCACCCGGGCTGGAGTGCAGTGGCTTGATTATGGGTTACCACAGCCTTGACCTCCTGGACTTAAGTGATGTGCCCTACCAAGTAGCTGGGTCCACAAGTGTATGCCACCGTGCCCAGCTAATTTTTTTTTAAACATTTTTATGTAGAGATGAGGTCTTGCCATGTTGCCCAGGCTTGTCTCAAACTCCTGGCTTCTAAGATCCTCCCACCTTGGCCTCCCAAAGTGTTAGAATTACAGGAATAAGCCACCACACCTGGCCTTTGTAACTATTTTTTTTTTTTTTTTTTTTTTTAAGAGGCAGAGTCTTGCTATCTTGCGTGGGCTCGTCTCAAACTCCTAGCCTCAAGTGATCCTCCTACTTCCACCTCTGAAAGTGCTGGGATTACAAGAGTGAGCCACAGCATCTGGTCACAGAGCACCACTTACACTAAATGTTTGGAGATTGTTTTGCCACACACTAAGCAGTTCTGACACCAGAGTCGCCAGTGAAGATCAACTGGATGTTCTATAATTTAAGTCCAATGTGACACTGTCTACCTGTAGATAGTGTTAAATCCTGTAGGATAAGGGCTTAGTCCCACAACACTGCCCCCACCGGCTTCAGATGCATGCTCCAGATTATGACCTGTGCTTGTGACTGGCCACAAATTGGGGATCCCATGACCCCCTTCTCGGGTTCAATTAATTTGCTAGAGCAGCTCATAAAACTTAGGGAAACACTTGACTTTTATTAAACAGCATATTCCAAAAAATATAGATGAACAGCCAGATGGAAGAGATGAATAGGGTAGGGCATGGAAAGGGGAGTGGAGATTCTCTGGCTTCTCTGGGTGTACCATTCTCCAGGTATCTCCACGTATTCAGCAATCCATACGCTTTCTGAACCCTGTCCTTTTGACCTTTTATGGAAACTTTATTACATAGGTATGATTGATTACATCATTGGCCATTGGTGATGAACTCAACCTTTAGTCTCCTTCCCCTCCCTGTAGGTTGGGGAATGGGGCTGAAAAGTCCCAACCCTATACTCATGACCTGGTCTTTCTGGTGACCAGCTTCCATCCTGTGGTTAACTAGGGGTTCCCAGCTAGCAGTCCTCATTAGCATACAAAAGACACTCATCACTTGGGAGATTCCATGGGTTTTAGGAGCTGTGTGTCCTGAACCAGGGCAGGGACCAAATATATATGTAACATATTATCGTATCACAGTATCAAAGGCAGCCTGGGAATAAAGAATATCTCTTTCAAATATTCCTTATTTTTTACTTTGGCTACTGCCAATCTCTTTCAGGTCCTTATTACTATGTTTAGATAATTGTAAGACCTTTTAGTAGCTAGTCCTCCTGCCTTAACTCTTGTCATTCCAGTTCCTCATGCACCCTGTCATCAGAAAATTGTCTTAAAAAGGAAAAAAAAGTTACATGCCTTTCTTTCTCCTGTTCACAGAATGAACTCCAAAAATAAACTCTAGAATTCAAAGCCCTTGACTCAGACTTTTTCTTGTCTTCTGCTGCATGAACATTTCATCCAGCAAAACTCTTCTGTATTCTGTTCCAAACACACTTCACACGTTCTTTATTTGCCTTGATTTTGTACTAATTCTCCCCCCAGGTTTTACCTTTGCTTCCTCTATTTACTGAAACTGTATCTGTTGACATAGTTCCTAATTGTTAAACCCACTGTAAACCTTAGACCATCATGCCCATGTTCTTGACACTTTGTCTTCCAAAGCATCACTCTCCTGTTTCTCTCTCCTTCCCTCCCTCCCTTTCTCTCTCTCTCTGTCTCTGTCTTCCCTTTCTTTCCCTTCCTCCCTTTTTTGTTAGGCAGTGTCGCTCTGTCGCCCAGTGCAGTGGTGCAATCTCCGCCCACTGCAACCTCTGCCTCCCTGCCTTAGCCTCCCAAGTAGCTGGGATTATAGGCACTTACCACTACACTCAGCCCATTTTTGTATTTTCAGTAGAGTCGGGGTTTTTACCATGTTGGCCAGGCTGGTCTCCCTGACCTCAAGTGACCCACCCACTTTGGCCTCCCAAAGTGGTGAGATTATAGCTATAAGCCACCGTGCCTGGCCCTGTTTCTCTTTATACCTCTTATTTTCCAGCTGTCTTTGTTGTCTCTTGTTCATTTATTCAGCTCATTTTCCCATTTTAGTTGATGATACTGCCAGTCGTTCAGTTGCCCAAATTATACACCTGGGAGTAATCCAGACTTCTCTTATCTTTCATTTTCCATATGTTGTCAAGTTTTGGTGAGTTATCTCTTCTCTCTTCATTCTCTTTACTGTTTCCTTGGGCTAGGTCTAACATCTGGAGTCACCAGTATAAGAAGCCCATTTAGTGTTGTCCTTGCCTGGTCCTGGGTATTATATGGAACACATATTCAGGAAATGCATTTTGGTTATAGCCAGAAGGAATGCCAAACACAAAATATAGTTTTGAGTTGACTACCCTAGAATAGGGCTTAAACCACAGACTAATTATTCTGTATCCATTAAAGGGCAATTTCCTAAATATCTCAATTAGATGACATTGTTATGAAGTAATTTTTACTTTTTACAAAAAATTTACTTAAAGCTTAAGTAGATGATGTGTTAGTATTACAGGGAAAAAGCAAGAAAAGATTAAAAGTTTGCACATAAAATGTTAGGTCCTTCTTTATCTACATGACAATATAAAAGCAATCAACTACAGGAAGATCTTGAGACTGAAATAGACAAAATTCGAGTATTAGTATGTGGAATTGTATCCTAATGTATTTGAGTAGTATGTGAAGAGATGCTGTTTAACTGTCAGTTAATACCCAGGAGAAACTCCTGATATCACTGTTTCATGTTCCTGGAAGATACTGGCATAATGTGCTGATGGTTGAGATGTGGTAACATAATCACTGTAGCTCTGCATCATTTAATATGTTTCATAAGCACAAGCTGTTTAGTATTGAAGACTTATTTTCTGGACCCAGGCATAGTTGTAGAAGAGCTCTTTAGTCTCTTGAAATTTTTTTTGGTTTGCTAATAGTAGTTCTTAGATAGTATTTGTCTTATTTGTGCCGTCAAAGAAAAGTCCAAATTTGCAGTAATTTTCTACTTGAAAGCTTAAGATTCCCTTATTCTAAATGATTTTGCACATATTTCAAAATAACTGAATTTATATTTTGTGAATATTTTACAAAATCATTAGGGTTTTTTAAAATTAGCTTTGCTGTTGCTTTCTTTTTTCTTTTTTACTGTTACCTTTTGAATACATGTTGCTTTATTGTTGATCTTTATTTACTTTCTGATGAATTTAGGGGTTTATGAGGCTGGCAGTAGATTGTCACCTGGACATTACCTTGGAAAATCTATTTGGGTACTCTGTATTGTAGCATTTTGAAGTTGATAGTCGGATTTAGGTATCATTTTGGTTTATGTTATTCTGCCCAGGGGATTTTCCCTAGGCAAGGTGGGAAAGAAAGGAAAAATTCTTTGGAGAGAATTCCCATGGTGAACAAGTAGCATTTTGAGTCAAGGGAGTAGTGTGCACTTCGGTAAGGAATCCTGAAAGAGCATCTTATGGCTACAGATCCTTAGGTGGTTTGGTGTGGCTGGAAGGCAGGGTTTGTTGGTTAGTGGTGAGAGGGAGCAGCTGTAAAGGAATACCATAGACACAATTTTAAGGCTTGGGTAATTTTAGCTGCACTCACTCACTAGCTGTGTGTCTATATATGATTTCCTTAAGTTTCAATTTCCTTAAATGTGCAAAATGAGAATAATGAAAATATCTACACTGTAGGATTGTTGTGAGATTTAAATTAGGTAACACTGGTAACTGGCACACAAGTACCTAATAAATATCAGCTGCCATGTTTAGATATTTGTACTTTAGAGAATTACTGAAGGATTTTAAATTGAAGAGTGACATGATCAGACTCAGAATTTTAAATATTAACCTCAGGAAAATTGTGAAAAATTGATTGAAAGGGAAGAAATGGAAGGCAGAAAATTAAGTAGGCCTGTGCTAGCATACTGCCTAGTACAATTCTAGATTAAGAAATGAGAAGAGAGGACAAGATGGGTTTGAGAACTATTGCAAATTATCACATGCATTGTATTTCATGGGTCGGGGAGATCTAAAGGGAAATAGGAGAATTGACAGCAAGAATATGGACAGAATACCTAGCTGAGTAAGAAACACTGTGTTTCCTCCTCTTAATACAACTCATAAACATACTTTAAAAGCATTTGGTATTTTGACATTTGGTATTGGGACATTTTGAAGTGTTACCATATAATCATTTGGGATAAAGATACACACCTACTTACACAGTTTTGTTTTTGGAGTACTTTATGTACATTCTCATTGAATGGTATTCTCTTTGGCAAGTTCCGTTGTAGTTTTTCAATACTATGTGCCCTTTCATAGTAAAATGATTAGACTTTAATTTGTTTACTCAGTTGAATGTTCTTACCTTACATAGTTTTACTTCGATTCTTTGATAATACAGAACAAAGTTCTACCTGATGTGTTTTCTTGTCACTGAAGTGTTCCTTGTATTGACCAATTGTACTGTGGGTTAAATATAATGTACTTTAATTTTGAGGTGTGGTTGAGACTCAGGCCTAAGATATTTTACTTTTTATTAATCATATTTTATAAAATTATAATGATAATTATTGAAGTAAACAAGATTTTGGGATTATGTATCAGGTTATAGGCAATTTCATTTGTTTATCAGCAACCCCTAGAAGTTATGTCTCCTTCACTACTGAATTAGAGTACGACTCTTTCTACATACTGCTATATCCAAGGGCAAAAAAAGTAACATTTAGAAGAGCTGCAATTATAAGAAAGATTTTTCAGTGTGATCTTCATTTCTTCACTCAGTAGCTTTTATTAAGTGTTTTTTTATGTATTAGATTAGTCTCTAGGAATTTAAAAAGAAACTAAATATTTCATCCTGCATGACTTCTGGGAGCTCTCAGTCTACTGGAGCAAATAGAACACAGGAAAACTTGATTTTAAAAATAAAATAGTGTAATAATTGCTGTACCCAGGGATAGCCAGCTAAACCATGGGCATTTGTAGGAGGAACATCTAATCTGCAGATATCACATGATCATGCTGATTTGATAGATTTTTTGCTGTATATTACATGAGAAGAGTAGCTCTAGAACTGAAAGGAGTCTATAATCCAGCCATCCGTTACAGGTAAGGACATAGTGCATTTCAGAGAGCACAGTTAAGGACATGCTCCTTCATGAGAGATGGCATATTGCAAGAAATGTCTTACAGTCCTCAATTCTTAGCCATTTCTTTTTTTTCTTTTTCTTTTTTTTTTTTTTTTTTTTTTTTTTTTTTT
>NW_022437107.1:2323821-2395585 GCF_009761245.1 Sapajus apella
CCCCTCCAGCACCGGCCTGGAGGACATCAGCCCAATGCCTTTGCCAGCCCCCGACGAGGACACTGAGCTCAACCTGAGCCTTGGGCGTCGGCTTAGCCCCATTCCCTCTGCATCTTAGCTAGTCATGCTAAATGCTTCAAGGGGGAAAGGGAGATACAAGATGGACAAAACCAGTCCCAGACAGATGGACAGACATGGTGGTACCTCATCCATCTTCTCAGGTCAGGGTTCTGTCTCCTACCAGGTCCAAGGCCACCTCAGCTGTCTGGCCCAGAAGCCCAGCAGGGTCCGGGGGGCCGGGCTCGGGTGGAAGCCGACGCCCAAGGCTCAGGTTGAGCTCATTGTCCTCGTCAGAGTCTGGCAAAGGCATTGGGCTGATGTCCTCCAGGCCGGTGCTGGAGGGGCGCGAGGAGGAGGGCGTGGGGCCGCGGAAGCTGGGCTGGGGAGTTGGTGCCGAAGGGGGCCAGCGGGGAGAGCTGGGAGGAGGAGGAGATGGGGCTGCCCTCCGTCTGCAGCTCAGTGTCCGAGTCGGGCACCGGCAGGAAGAGCAGCTTTGCGCGCTGCTCCTTCAGCAGCATCTCGATGGGTGAGTCCAGGCTGTCATGCGGCTTCTCCGGTCCCAAAGGGGACGACTCCAGCGTGGGCGCGCTGGGACTGTCGAAGGGCTCGGGACTCCAGCCGAAGGTGGGCCAGCTGCCTAGCTCCATGCTGTTGGTGTCGGGAGGAGGTGGGCCGGGGGGGCGTGCCTGGCTTCTCCTTGGCCAGTGGCTCAGCAGGTGGCAGGGGTGGGGGTGCCGGTGCCCTCCCGAACTCCCCTCCGTCACGGGCCCCGAAGGCGGTTGTGGTGGTCGGCTCTTCTGGGGGTGGAGGGAAGTGGGCCACTGGGGTCTGATACCGAGAGAAAGGAGACTTGAATCCAGGAGCTGGAGTTGCTTGATCAGGCGGTGGAGTGTGGGCAAATGTGGCCGAATCCTGTGGTTGGGCCTTGAAGCGGGGGCCGCTGCTGCCCCCAGTGCCGCTGACTGCTCCAAATAGGAGGTCTGAGGAACCCCGGAAGGCAGCTGTGGCCCCGGCCACTGCAGTGACCGCGGGAGAAGTGTGGACATAATGATGTTCGTGGCGGCGGTTGTAGGCATCCGTGAACTTGCTCTCGTGGCGCCGGGCCTTGAAGCTCAGTGTAGGGTCCTGGCTGAGGAGGCATGAGGGTGTGGGCTGGCGTCTGGAGTAGCTGGAGTCCTGTGAGAAGGGGGAGCCCAGGCGCGGCGTGAGCGGGGTGCTCTGTCCGTGGAAGTTGGGTGTGTCCAGGCGGCAGCTGGAGTAAGCCGTGTCCTGGGAAAAGGGTGTCCCACCGCTATTGGGGGTGACAGAGGAGGAGCCAGAGCCACAGCCTGCAGACAGGCCTCCATCCTTCAGGCGCTTCAGGGCATCTGACAGCTGCAGGGTCTCATTCACGATTGGAGAGACAGCATCCAGCTCGCCCACTGGGAGGGTCCGAGGGGTGTAACGGCCAGTGACCAACAGTTCATAGAGCCGCATTCGGGTTTCGCCTGTGGTGTCCAGCTCCACGTGGATAATGTTGCCCATGACAGAAGTGCTGTGCAAGTGCTGAACGGCCTCCTTGGCACCCCGGACGATGGCAAAGACCACCTTGGCAATGCCGAGGTGCTTCTTGGTCTTGGGGTTGTACAAAATCTCCACCTCCTCCACCTCCCCATACTTCTTGCACATATCCCTTAGGAAGTTTTCTCGGATGTTATCATTCAGCTTGGCAAATGTCACCTGCTTCGGAGGCACCGGCCCCACATAGAACTCATTGATTTTGAATTTGGGCACCGACAGCTCCAGCTCCTTGTTTTTGGTCCAGATCCCAACGACCCGGGGACCTTCAACAATTTCCACTGGGCGGTTGCTGGACATCGCCAGGCTGAAATGCTGCCCGTCGTAGCGGTACAGTTTATGATGCCCCTTTTTGAGAGTCGCGTCAATCATCAACTTGTAACTTCTCCAATGGTGGTTCCTCCTCTCGCCCGAAGGGCCGGGCTGCGTAGGGGGGCTGCTGGTGGTGGTGGGGGCGGGGGTGACTGTTCTCCATGCTGTTAACCCAACATCCCTGCCGGGCGCCGGTCTCCCTGCGCCTCCAGCCAGCACATGGTGTCCCCCGCAGGAGCCGAGGCCCGGGCGGCCGGACCGGGGACTGGGAGTGGAGGGCACCGCCACCGCCGCCGTGGCTGCCTGGCCGGGAGCTGTCGCCGCCGCCACCACCACTGCTGCCGCCCGGAGGCGGCTGGGGGCGGAGGCTCGGCTCCCAGTAGCCCCACATCCCACAATACACCGCTAAGGATATGCCATTTCTTTATAGAGCATGTTGTATATGTTCCTTGTCTCCCTGATGGGGACACTACTCTGGGTAATGGATAAGACATGATGGAGTGGTTTGAGGAGGGAAATACATATGAGTTTAAAGGAATTTGAATTATTTGGCGTGAATACGATAAATCTGGGACTGTCTTAAAAAACGTTTTTTGTATTTTTTTCATTTTGTTAACTTATACTCAGAGAAATGTTGCAAGACCAAGAAGAGTACAAAGAATATCTAAATACTCTTTATCCAGGTTTACTTGTTGTTAATATTTTGTGCCATTTTCTTATTGTTTGTTCTCTTTCATATATCTGTATATATTAATGTGTGTGTGTGTGTGTGTGTGTGTGTGTGTATGTATGTTTACATGCATATCATGGCAACTTACTTCCTGACTACTTCAACATATATTTCCCAAGCATAGGGATTTTTTAAAAATTGTACAGTATGAACCTCACTAAATTTAACATTGATGCAATAATCTACCGTTTGTATTCCAATTTTTTTTTCAATTGGCCCAGTCACCTTTACAGTATTTCCCCTTCCACAGATTGCTTTTTAAAGAGCAAAGAATGAATCATGAGCAATTTTTAGTAGAAACTTTCTATTAAGGGTAGAAAGACAATCATTGAGACTTAAAGTTGGATTCCTGTTTTGATTCACATCCATGCCTCCCCTAAACTTTCTTGTCTCAGAAAATGACAGCACAATCCCATTAGTTGTTGAAGCCAGAAATCTGAAGCTTATTTGAGTTCTCTTTTAACTTTATTCTTTGCGTTTAACCCATCACTGAGTCCTGTAGTGTCTGTCTCCCCTATATATCTTGAAACCTTTCTGTTGGCTGGGTTGAAGTCGTTCATGACTGTAATTCCAGCACTTGGGGAGGCAGGAGGATCACTTGAGCTCAGGAGTTCAAGACCAGGCTGGGCAACACAGAGAGACCCCCTGTCTACAAAAATTAAAAAGTTAGCCAGGTGTAGTGGCATGTACCTGTGGTCCTAGCTCCTAGGGAGGCTGAGCTGAGAGGATTGTTTGAGCCCAGGAGGTTGAGGCTGCAGTGAACTGTGATCACCCCACTGTACTCCAGCCTGGACGACAGAGAGAGACCTTGTTTCAACAAAAAGAAAGAAACTTGATATACCTTTTTATCCATCGACTTCAACCAGCCTAGTCCATCTTGTTTCTCATCTGGACACCTACCTAGTTTCCTACCTGATTTTCCTGCTTCTGCATTTTTTTTTTCCTATTCATTCTCCATATAACAGCCAGAATGATCTTTTAGAAATGTAAATCAGATTGTGTCACTCCCCAGCTTATATATTAAGTGGCTTTCCACTGCTCCAGAGCACTGTCTGCATAGCTTAACTCTTCTTTAGTCCACAACTTTAAATATTCTCCTATCAAGGAGAGGCCTCTCTTGATGCTCAGTTTGTTATTTTTACTATAGCATTTTATCATTTTCCTTTACAGCACTTGTGATTTGTAATTATTATTTTTTCTTTTTCTCTATTTCCTACACTAGGCTATAAGTGGAAAAAGCATAGGGACCCTGTTTGTTTTGTGCACTTTTGTATACCTAGCGCATCGCTAGGATTATAGCAGGTGATTAATAAATATTTGAATATTTGAGTGAAAGGAGACCTAAGAAGTTATCTAATGTTGTCTCCTACCTGTTGTAAGAGTCTGCACTATCTCTGGCAAGTGCTTATCTAGCTTATTTTTTTTAATGCTTTCCCATATGAACAGCTTAGTGTTTTTTATGTAGTTTACTTTGTTGAATAATTTTGATAGTTTGAAAAGTTTTCCGTATTTTGGGCTGAAAACTGCCCTTTTCTTATTTCTGTTCATTGATCTAGTTCTGCCTGTTTGTCACGACTTAAACTATTTTGACTCTCTATATAGTATCTTAAACTATTTGACAGCAGCAGTTATGTATGCTCTTGGCTTTGTTAGGCTGAACCATTTATAAGTGCATCAGTTTTTCATCATATGATACGTTTCTTTACTCTTACCTCCTCTGTATTCATTTTGCCAGGGTAGCTTTAAAAGTGTACATTGAAGGATAAAGATATTTATAATCTTTGGTCCAGTCATCTGTGGTTAAATGATTTATAGCACATTAATTCAATGTAATATATTATAGCCCTTAAAATAACAAATATAACTGTAGAACTGTGGGATATATTTATAAAACAATAATATTTTAAAAGCAATACATTAAAGTGTATCTAGAGAGTTAATATAACTGACTGTGTGTGTAGATGAAATTTAGAAGGGTACATGAGTACCTCCTAAAGATACATACCCAATACATATATCTGCCCTGTCAGTACAGTAGCCAGTAGCCAAATGTAGAAGGATATGTGATAGAATAGTTGTATAGTTGTGCGTGGGTGGTAGAATTATAGGGAGAATTTTTTTTTTTCTTTGAGACAGAGTCTAACTCTGTCTCCCTGGCTGGAGTACAGTGGTGTGATCTCAGATCACTGCTTCCCAGGTTCAAGCGATTCTTGTGCCTCAGTGTCCTGAGTAGCTGGGATTACAGGCATCTGCAACCATGCCTGGCTAATGTTTGTATTTTTGGTAGAGATGGGGTTTCACCCTATTGACCAGGCTGTTCTCGAACTCCTGGCCTCAAGTGAACCACTCGCCTGGGCCTCCCAAAGTCCCAAAGTGCTGGGATTACAGGTGTGAGCCACTGTGCCTGGCTCTTTTTTTGACACTGGGTCTTAGTATATTACCCAGCCTGGACTCGAACTCCTGGGCTTAAGTGATCCCCCTACTGCAGCCTCCCAAGTAGCTTGAACTATAGGCATGAGTCACCATGCCTGGCCCAGAAATTTTAAAATATAGAGTATTTTATAATTAATTTAATAAGAAAGGAGAAAATCTAATGCTTGGAAATGTCATTGCAACTAATTGACGAATGCTTGTTCCACATTTGGCTAGTGGCTACTGTATTGACAGGGCAGGTGTATGTATTGGGTAAGGACAGTTAGTGAACATTTCTTATGGCACCATGTTCTATGGATAGTGCTGGAATAAGAGATTGTGTGGGATGGATCACTCATGAGAGCAAGATAGGCAAAATGGTGACTTTTGTGCATCCAATCTTTTTGAGGCCTAATGTTGAAGGTAGAGGAGCCAAGGTGAGGTGTGGAAACAGGGCCACAAGACATAGTTCATTGCACTTGCCATTAGCTGGCAGTATCTCCTCAGGCCTGCTAGTTATTGGAGAAGCACTCTAGGAGTAGGAATAATGAGGATAGCAGTCCTCTAGGTGAGTGGGAGCTAGTGTGCAAGGTTTCTGTGTATGTTAAAAGTTCATTGGTAGGGTCTTTATTTTTCAAAGAGTGCCTATACAGAAAAAAATTTCTTAGACATTTACATAAAAATATTTTTGCCCATATGTATTTTTACTCTTGTAATGTTCAAGGGAATTTAAAGAGGCATGTTTGAAAAAGACCTTTTTGTGGAACAGCGATTAGTCTTTAATAGTCGATTGTCAAATACTTCTGTTTTGCCTTAAAGAAGTTAACCAAGTGATTCTATAGAGTGGTGTCTCTGTAACAGGGCAGCGGAGCTGTCTTGGGCTGGTTCAGTCCAACAAACTCTTAGCTACCTTGCTTGTCAAAGCTTCCCTGATGCTTTATGAAGTGCTCTAGTGCCAGTTCCTAACCTGGAATCTCAGGGGCTCTTTGCTCACTTCTTGTGGGAAAGACTCCCACATTTCATAGTGTAGTGTAGTGTTCATCAAGCTTTTTTTGACTGTGACGCAATAGAAATGTATTTTACGTGGTACACATATATCCAGAGATATAACTGAAATTGAGTATCAAAAACAGTCTCACTATGTATGATGTTTTCTGATATTGTCTATTGTATTTTTATTGTTGGGGCAAGGATAAATTACCCATTATTAAGAGAGAAAAGACAGCTTTACGATATGACAAATTAATTTTAAGAAAGCAACTGAACATTAAGAAGCCACAGAAGCTGTTTCCATCTTAGGTTCTGTGTTGGCTTTCCTTATATGAGATCCTTATTAAAACAAAAATATGTATATAAAATAATTTTACTGTATTTCTCTTAGTCTATTAGGGCTGCTCTAACAAAATACCTTAGATTGGGCAACTTACAAACAACAGAAATTCTTTGCTTACATTTCTGGAGGCTGGGAAGTCCAAGGTATTAGCAGATTTGATGTCTGCTGAGGGCCTTCTTCCTTGGACATTATACCTTATATTAATAGCTGTGTTGTCACATGGTGGAAAGGGAAAATAAGCCTTTTATAAGGGCACTGATCCCATTTATGAGGGCTGGCTTCAGAAAGCTGAGTCAGTGTAATACTGTTTACTATTTTATAGTCTAATCTTTCACTGGCTGGCTTGTTTACAGAATTTGTATTTGTTTCTTAACTTCCTTTTAATTATCAAGCTGACTGGCTTTCAGTTCACTATCTCTCCCTTTACTTAAGATTTCTTTCTCCGCTTGCTTTTCAAAACTTCTCCCTGCACCACCCCGGTGTACTTCCATTGGTTTTACGTCATTGCCTTGTTTAGAACATTGTTTTTCACTTTTCTCTGTAGATTTCTCAGCCACCTTTAGTTTCTTGAGGTGGTGAGAAGTATTTTCTTTGCTTAATGTTTAAGAGTCTTTTAATTCTTTGTTTGTGGTAGTTGTGTGATTTTCTTTCAGTGCTACATTTTCTTGGCATTAGCTATGTTTGTGCAAAAAGTTATTTTGAGATACAGTTCCTGTCCATCTTATAGTTCATTGTTAAAAATAATTTTTTTTAACTGTGATATTCTTGATAAAACTGCAATTTGTATATTTGTTTTCAGTTCCTCAGGAGGCTCTGGTGACATCATGTTTCCCCCTCTGTTTTTGCATGCTTGTGTTTGGTTTAAAATTTTTGGCTTATTAAACTTAAATTGAGCATTTTCTTTAACTTTCTACTTCTTCCCCACCCCTCCCCCACCTTTTTTCCTCATATTCTAAAAGCTTTCCTAAAGTATTATTTCTTAAGAAAATTGATTGTTCTTTTGGTTTTTTTCATTGAAACTAACTCTGCGGTTGCTTTGAGTAATTCTTAAATATTTTCTCTATGTAACTTCTGCACTTACAAAAGAAATAGGTTTTCTGATTTGTGCTCCATAAATACATTCTTAAATATTTTACAATGTTAAATTTGATTATTCCCCCCTCCACCACCCATTTCAAAACTAAATGCAGCCATTACCTAAGCTTGTCCTTTAGTTTGTCACCTCCAGTACCTCAGTCATCTTGTCCAGCACTAGTGAAGGTACTGGGAAAGGAATGAGATAGTTCATTCTATTCTATTCCTTGTATTTACCAACAAAATCTCCTTGTCATTAACCAAGAAATTGATGTCATGATCTGCAGTTTGGGAGACACAGATACATTGAGTGTTACCTTAAGAAAAATAGTTGGAGAGCAGCTGTATAGGTTAATGGTTAAATTTGAATCCTGGCCCCACACTTACTAGTTGTGTGACCCTGTTTAGTTTCTTCATTTGTAAAATAAAGATTATGTTTACTTCATTAATTTGCGAGGATTAGATGAATTAATATATGTGAATTCCTTAGAATATTGCATAGTACATAGTAAGAGCTATAAAAGTGTTAGCTTCTGCTGCTATGCTATTGACGCCACCAGCTTCTCCTACCGTATTCAGTGCCACTGAACCTGATCCCTTACTCTCTGTATGAACTTGGACAAATTACTTAACTTTTCTAAAGCTATTTCTTCATCTTTGAAATGGGAATAAATATACCTTTCTTGTTGTTAAGGCAAGAAGTTAAAATTCGATAATTCCTTTTTTTTTTTTTTTTTTTTTTGGAGACAGAGTCTCTCTCACCCAGGCTGGATTGCAGTCGTATAATCTTGGCTTGCTGCAACCTCCGCCTTTCAAATTCTTTTGACTCTCTTGCCTCAGCCTCCCAAGTAGCTGGGATTACAGGCATGCTCCCCCACATCTGGCTAATTTTGTATTTTTAGTAGAGACGGGGTTTTATCATGTTGGCCAGGGTGATGTTGACCTCCTGACCTCAGGTGATTTACCTGCCTTGGCCTCTCCCAAAGTGCTGGGATTACAGGTGTGAGCCACTGCACCCTGCCTAAGATATGATAATTCTTATAGTGAGTAACACAGTGCTACACATACACCTACTTGGTAAAAATGAGTTCTCATTAAGCGCCCTTATAGTCTTGTTCTCCTCTTTACTTTTCAGCAGGGACAGTTAAGCCTTTCCACCCTCTGGTTGCATAGAAAGGACAATTTCATGCCTAGGTCATGGAGACCCTACATAGCCTTTCTTCCACAGGTGTTCCTGTCTCTTGAGATAGTAGCCTGAGCCAGCCCCAGGAGGTTATTGATTTGTATGTACTAACATCTGTTATGTACCTGGCTCTGTGCTAGATACTGATTATTAAAAAAATGAGTCTTTAATTAGGCTATTGAGTGTATGTGATAGATATTTTCACTATGCTTATGTTTTTGAAATTACTGTATTGTTCAAGTTCTGTATGTTTTTGTTGGTTGAGTTTACTCATAACATTTAGTAAGACCTAGTCCTTACTTCCTCCAGCCCCATTCAGCTGCAGGTACGATTGCCACACCTTTCAGGTTTAGCCAGTCCTGACTTAGGTGGGTGAGTGGGGCCTGCAATTATTATGGCTACCATAGGCACAATGTTCAGCATTCCCATCAAGCTGCCACCTTCTTCTGGACCCAGCTGTAAATCGGAACTCGTGCCTTGTTTTCACAGTTAGCATTTTCAGTCTCCTAATGGGACTGGAAGCCCACCTTGATCTCATCGTAGGATCTTGTTACAAATATTGTCTCCGCTATTTTCTTACCTTCTTTTTTAGCTCTTTTCCTGCAGAAAAGAGGGCCCAAAATGAAAACAAAACAAAAAAACCCAGGCCAGGCATGGTGGCTCATGACTGTAATCCCAACCCTTTGGGAGGCGGAGGCAGGTGGATTCCTTGAACTTTGGAATTAAAGACCAGCTGGGACAACGTGGTGGAAACCATTTCTTTACAAAACAAAATGCAAAAAATAGCCAGGTGTGGTGGTAACACCTGTAATCCCAGCCTCTGGGGAGGTTGAGGTGGGAGGGTTGCTTGAGCCCAGGAGGTCGAGGCTGCAGTGAGCTGTGTTTGCTGCAGTGAGCTGTGTTTGCACCACTTCACTCCTGCCTGGGTGCGTGACAGAGGGAGACCCTATTTCAAACAAAAAACAAAAAAAACAAAGAAGATTCCCTCTATATTGTGTCAAGTTACCGTTTTTTGTTTGTTTTTTTTTTTGTCTTGAAAGAATAGGGTGTGTTTCCTGTTTATCTCTTTATTCTTGAACCTGCTGTAGTCAGGTTTCTGTACCCCATCTTGTCTCCTAAAACTGTTCTGCACAGGTGAGCAAATTTGTAAACTACCACTCCCAATTATTTTTTGTAGTTTTTAGTTTACTTGTATGTGGAATTTGACACTACTGCTTGTTATCGTCAAATTTTCTTTCGAATTACTTTTAAAATTCTCTTCTTTACTCTTGGATTATATGTTCTATGCGCCAACCCCCCTCTTTTTCTCCCATCCATTTTTTAAGTGTTGGTGATACCGGTACAGTGCCCCTAGCCTTTCTTTCCCTGTTGTACATCTTTTCCAGGTGACCTCACTTGTTTTTGGTGGAAAATTTGATCATCATTCCAGTACTGACAATTTCCAAATCATCATCTCTCTTTCAGACTTTGCCTTTGCATTTCATACTCCTTTGAACAGTAAACACCCTTGCCTATGCTCTCTATATGCACCTCAAAGTTAGCTTGATGTGCTAAGTTTATGATCTTTTCCCCCAGATATAATGTTGGCCCTCAATGAAAGGCAAATATTATGTCTGGGGGAAAAAGATAATGTCCAGTCAGATAAGCCTAGAATTTTGAGCTGTTTCCTCTCATCTCCACATCTAATCAATTATTCATCCGTTTATTTGCTAAATACTGTGTTATCATTTTGTGCCCATTATTGTGACAAAATTCGTTAGATTTAATATTGCTGATATCTTTTATATTTGTACCTTTTTGCTGCAATGTTTGTTTTCTTTCTCATGTTGTAACCTCTTAAACCCATCTCCCCTTCTTAACCCGTCTCTTCCATACTGAAATCAAAGTGATTTTCCAAAATTCAGTGAGTTTTTTTTTTTAATGGATTAAAACCCTTTAGTTTCCTAGTTGCCCATAGTAAAATTCAAACTTCTTAGTATAGCACACAATCCACTCTGTAGGCTGTATTGTCTCCACTATTCTTTTTTCTTAGGCATTTCTGAAACCCTGTTTACTACTATTGTTCAGCTAATAACAATTATCTGAATGTGTCATGCTGGTTCTATACATTTCTTTCTTTTTTTAAAGTTTTATTGTATTTTAAGATCTGGGGTACATGTGCAGGTGTTGCAGGATTGTTGCATAGGCACACACATGCCATGGTGGTTTGCTGTCTCCATCCCCCCATCACCTATATCAGGCATTTCTCCCAATGTTATCCCTTCCTAACCTCCCCATCCCCCGCTGTCTCTCCTCTGGCCCCTCAGCCCTCAACAGACCCCAGTGTTTGACGTTCCCCTCCCTCTGCCCATGTGTTCTCATTGTTCAACACCCGCCTATGAGAGAGAGCATGTGATGTTTGGTTTTCTCTTCTTGTCAGTTTGCTGAGCATGATGGTTTCCGGCTTTATCCATGTCCCTACAAAGGGCATGAACTCATTCTTTTTTATGGCTACATAGTATTCCATGGTACACATATGCCACATTTTCTTTGTCCAGTCTATCATTGATGGGCATTTGGGTTGGTTGTAGGTCTTTACTATTGTAAACAGTGCAGCAGTGAACATACGCGTGCATGTGTCTTTATCATAGAATGATTCATAATCCTTTGGGTATATTCCCAGTAATGGGATTGCTGGGTCAAATAGATTTTCTATTTCTAGATCCTTGAGGAATTGCCACACTGTCTTCTACAATGGTTGAACTAATTTACATTCCCACCAACAGTGTAAAAGTGTTCCTATTTCTCCACATCCTCTCTAGCATCTGGTGTCTCCAGATATTATAATGATCGCTATTGTAACTGGCATGATTTGCATTTCTCCATTAACCAGTGATTATGAGAATTTTTTCATATGTTTGTTGGCCTCATAAATATCCTCTTTTAAAAAGTGTGCATTCATATCTTTTGCCTACTTTTGAATGGGTTTTTTTTTTTTTCTTGTAAATATGCTTTAGTTCTTTATGGATTCTGGATATTAGCCCTTTGTCTGATGGGTAGATTGCAAAAATTTTTTCTCATTCTGTTGGTTGCCAGTTCACTCTGATGATTGTTTCTTTTGCTGTGCAGAAACTCTTAAGTTTAATTAGATCCCATTTGTCCATTTTGGCTTTTGTTGCCATTGGTTTTGGTGTTTTAGTCACGAAGTCCTTGCCTATGCGTATGTTCTGAATGGTTTTGCCTAGGTTTTCTTCTAGTGTTTTTATGGTGTTAGGTCTTATGTTTAAGTCATTAAATCATCTGGAGTTAATTATAGTGTAAGGTGACAGGTAGGGATCCAGTTTCAGCTTTCTGCACATGGCTAGCCAGTTTTCCCAACATCATTTATTAAACAGGGACCCCTTTCCCCATTGCTTGTTTTTGTCAGGTTTGTCAAAGATCAGATGGTTGTAGATATGTGGCATTACTTCCAAGGCCTCTGTTCTGTTCCATTGGTCTGTATCTCTGTTTGGGTGCCAGTACCATGCTGTTTTGATTACTGTAGCCTTGTAGTATAGTTTGAAGTCAGGTAATGTGATGGCTTCAGCTTTGTTCTTTTTGCTTAGGAATGTCTTGGCTATGTTGGCTCTCTTTTTGTTTCATATGAAATTTAAAGTGGCTTTTTCCAGTTCTGTGAAGGTCAATGGTAGCTTGATGGGGATAGCATTGAATCTATAAATTATTTTGGGCAGTATGGCCATTTTCACGATACTGATTCTTCGTAACCAGGAGCATGGGATGTTTTTCCATCTGTTTGTGTCCTCTCTTATTTCCTTGAGCAGTAATTTGCAGTTCTCCCTGAAGAGGTCCTTCACATCCTTTGTTGTATTCGTAGGGATTTTATTCTCTTTGTAGCAATTGTGAATGGGAGTTCGCTCATGATTTGGCTGTTAGTCTGTTATTGGTGTATAGGAGTGCTTATGATTTCTGCATATTGGTTTTCTATCCTGAGAGTTTGTTGAAGTTGCCTGTCAGCTGAAGAATATTTTGGGCTGAGACAATGGGGTCTTCTAAATATACATTCATGCCATCTGTAAATAGAGATAATTTGAATTCCTCTTTTCCTAATTGAATACCCTTTATTTCTTTTTCTTGCCTGATTGAACTGGCTGGAGCTTCCAATAGTATATTGAATAGGAATGGTTAGAGATGACATCCTTGTCTAGTGCCAGTTTTCAAAGGGAATGCTTCCAGTTTTTGCCCATTCAGTGTGATATTGGCTGTGGGTTTGTCATAAATAGCTTTTATGATTTTGAGATATGTTCCATTGATATCTAGTTTATTGAGAGTTTTTAGCATAAAGGGCTGTTGAATTTTGTCGAAGGCCTTCTCTGCATCTATTGAGATGATCATGTGGTTTTTGTCTTTGCTTCTGTTTATGTGATGATTACATCTATAGATTTGTGTACATTGAACCAGCCTTGCATCCTACTTGATTGTGATGGTTAAGCTTTCTGATGTGCTGTAGCAGTCGGTTTGCCAGTATTTTATTGAAGATTTTTGCACTGATGTTCATTATGGATATTGGCCTTAAGTTTTCTTTTTTAGCTGTATCTCTGCCAGGTTTTCATATCAGGATGATGTTGGTCTCATAAAATGAGTTAGGGAGGATTCCCTCGTTTTGTATTGTTTGGAATAGTTTCAGAGGGAATGATAGCACCTTCTCTTTTTATGTCTGGTAGAGGTTGTAAACTTGTCTGGACCCGGCCTTTTTTTGATTGGTTGGCTATTAATTAGTCCCTCAACTTCAGACCTTGTTATTGGTCTGTTCAGGGATTCAATTTCTTCCTGGTTTAGTCTTGGGAGGATGTAAGTGTCCAGGCATTTATCCATTTCTTCCAGGTTTAGTGGTTTTATGCATAGAGTTGTGTGTAGTAATCTCTGATGGTAGTTTGTATTTCTGTGGAATCGGTGGTGATATCTCCTTTATCATTCTTTATTGCATCTATTTGATTCTTCTCTCTTTTCTTTTTTATTTGTCTGGCTAGGGGTCTATTTTGTTGATTTTTTTTTTTTCCAAAAAACCAGCTCCCAGATTTATTCTTTTTTTTTTTTTAAGGTTTTTTTGTGTCTCTATCTCCTTCAGTTCTGCTCTTATCTTAGATATTTCTTGTCTTCTTGCTAGCTTTTGAATTTTTTTGATCTTGCTCCCCTAGCTTTTTCAATTTTGATGATAGGGTGTCGATTTTAGATCTTTTGTCACTTCTCATATGGGCATTTATTGCTATAAATTTCCCTCTAGACGCTGCTTTAAATGTGTCACAGAGATTCTGGTAAGTCGTGTCCTCATTCTGGTTGGTTTTGAAGAACATCTTTATTTCTGCCTTCATTTCATTGTTTATTCAGTTATTATTCAGGAGCAACTTGTTCAATTTCCATGTATTTGTGTGGTTTTGTGCGATTTTCTTAATCCTGAGTTCTAATTTGATTGCACTGTGGTGTGACAGACAGTTTATTATGATTTCTGTTCTTTTGCGTTTGCTGAGGAGTTATTTACTTCGAATTATGTGGTAGATTTTAGAGTAAGTGTGATGTGGTGCTGAGAAGCATGTATATTCTGTGGATTTGGGGTGGAGAGTTCTGTAGATATCTATTAGGTCTGCTTGGTCCAGATCTGAGTTCAAGTCATGTATGTCCATGTTGATTTTCTCTCTCGTTGATCTGTCTAATATTGGCAGTGGAATGTGAAAGTCTCCCACTGTTATTGTGTGTGAGTCTAAGTCTCTTTGTTGGTCATTAAGAATTTGCTTTATGTATCTGGGTGCTCCTGTATTGGGTGCATATATATTTAGGATGGTTAGCTCTTCTTGTTGCATTGATTCTTTTACCATTATATAATGCCCTTCTTTGTGTCTTTTGATCTTTGTTGGTTTAAAGTCCATTTTATCAGAGACTAGGATTGCAACGCCTGCTTTTTTTTTTTTTTTCTCTCTCTCCATTTGCTTGGTAAGTCTTCTTCTATCCCTTTATTTTGAGTCTATGTGTGTCTTTGCACATGAGATGGAGCTCCTTTATAAAGCACACTGATGGGTCTTTACTCTTTATCCAATTTGCCAGTCTGTGTCTTTTGATTGAGGCATTTAGCCCATTTACATTCAAGATTAATATTGTTATGTGTGAATTTGATCCTGCCATTTTGTTACTGGCTGGTTGTTTTGCCTGTTAGTTGATGCAGTTTCTTCATTGCGTCTTTGGTCTTTCCATTTCGTACATTTAGGCAATGGCTGTTGCTTTCCATGTTTAGTGTTTCCTTCAGAAGCTCTTGTAAGGCAGGTCTGGTGGTGATGAAATCTCTCAGCAATTGCTTGTCCGTAAAGGATTTCATTTCTCCTTCCCTTATGAAGGTTAGTTTGGCTGTATATAAAATTCTGAGTTGAAAGTTCTTTTCTTTAAGGGTGTTGACTATTGGCCCCCACTCACTTCTGGCTTGTAAGGTTTCTGCCGAGAGATCTCCTGTGAGTCTCATGGGCTTCCGTTTGTGGGTAACCCGACCTTTCTCTCTGCTGGCCCTTAGCATTTTTTCCTCCATTTCAGCCCTGGTGAATCATATGATTATGTGCCTTGGGGTTGCTCTTCGTGAGGAATCTCGTTGTGGTATTCTCTGTATTTCCTGTATTTGAATGTTGGCCTGCCTTGCTAGGTTGGGGAAGTTCTCCTGGATAATATCCTAAAGAGTGTTTTCCAGCTTGGATTCATTCTCCCCGTCACATTCAGGTAGACTGTTCAAGCGTAGATTAGGGTTTTTCTTTACATAATCCCATATTTCTTGGAGGCGTGGTTCATTTCACTCTTGTTTCTCTAATCTTGCCTTCTTGTTTTATTTCCTTGAGTTGATCTTCAATCTCTGATATAGTTTATTCTGCCTGATCGATTCGCCTCTTGAAACTTGTATGTGGTTCGTGAAGCTCTCATGCTGTGTTTTTTAGCTCCATCAGGTCTTTATGTTCTTCTGCAAGCTGGTTATTCTAGTTAGCATTTCGTCTAATCTTTTTCCAAGGTTTTAGTTTCTTTGCTTTGAGTTAGAACATGTTCCTTTAGCTCAGAGAAGTTTGTTATTACCCATCTTCTGAAGCCTGCTTCTGTCAGTTCGTCAGACTCATTCTCCATCTTGTTTTTTTCCCTTGCAAGTTAGGTGTTGTGATCCCTTTGAGGGGGAGAAGTGTTCTGGTCTTTGATAATTTCATCCTTTTTGTGCTGGTTTCTTCCCATCTTTGTGGATTTATCTACCTTTGATCTTTGCAGTTGGTGATTTCAGATGAAGTCCTCTGAGTGGACGTCCTTTCTGTTGATGTTGAAGCTATTTCTTTGTGTTCTTAGTTTTCCTTCTAACAGTTAGGCCCCTCTGCTGTAGGACTCCTGAAGGTCCACTCCAGACCTTGCTTGCCTGGGAATCACCCATGGGGGCTGCAGAACAGCAAGGATTGCTGCCTGATCTTTCTTCTTGTAGCTTCGTCCTAGAAGGGTAACTGCCAAGTGTCAGACAGAGGTCTCATGTATGAGGCATCTTTTTGGTTATATAGGGGTCAGGGAGCCACTTGAGGAGGCAGTCTGTCCCTTTTCTACTTGCAGAGGTGCAGCTGGGCTGTCACGGACTCAGTCCAGCTCCTGTGTAAGCTTCCTCTGGCTTTTGTTTACACAGATAGGTTTAGACCCACCTCAGCAATGGCAGACACCCTTCTCCCCACTGAACTCCATTGTCCTGGGTTGAGCTCAAATTGGTGCTCTGGCTGCAGAACTTTCAAACGAGAGGGCTTCAGTTTGCTGGGTTTTGTGGGGGTGGGAACCACCCAGCTGTATCACCTGTCTCCCTGCTTTCAGCTCCCCCTCTTTCTGTGGAGTGGGTAGCTCTGTCCCAGATGCGCTCTCGGTGCTAGTCAAGATGTCCACCCAGATCTGTGCTCACAACCCACGGCGCTGGCTGGAGCTGCCGCTTAGATCTGCGCTGTTAACTCATGGTGATTTTCAGCCTGGTGGGGATCTCCTGGTCTGTGTGTTGCAGAGGCCATGGGAGAAGTTTGGTATCTGAACCGGAGTGCAGGGCAGGGGTATGGGGAATTCCTCAATCCTCCGGTCGGTTGCACTTCCCTGGGGAGGCAGCACCCCACCCTGCCTTGGTTTGCCCTCCTTGGGCTACACCTACTGTCCAACCAGTCTCATTGAAATCAGTCTGGTACCTCTATTGGAAATGCAGAGATCACTTATCCTCTGTGTCTCTCTCTCTGTCTCTGGGAACTGTGCTCTGGAGCTGTTCCTATTCGGCCATCTTGGCGGAATCTGGGTTTTATACTTTTCTTTATGCTCTCAGGCTGTATTGTTTTTCACATTCAGTGTCTTTATTTCTATTTACTGTTTATCTTTTGAGGCTCAGCTCAAGCATTGCCTCCTCTATGAAACCATTTGTGTTATCCCTGAGATACAGACAGCTGGAATTGCAGGGACCTGCTACCACGCCCAGCTAATTTTTGTTTTTTCAGTAGAAATGGGGTTTCACTATGTTGGCCAGGTTTGTACAGAATTCCTGACCTCAAGTGATCAACTGTCTCAGCTACCTAAAGTGCTGGGATTACAGGTGTGAGCCACCATGCCCAGCCAGAGTTTACTTTTTTAAATGGAAATATATGGATGCTTTCGAACATAATGAGTAGAGAAAACAGCATAATTAAACCCTAGTGTTATTTACCACTCAGCTTTTAATAGTTTCAGTTTTAACTGTCACATTTCCTTTTTAGAGAGGTGTTTTGGTATTTAATGGAGTGTTTCAGATTTTCTTACTTTGTGATTCCATCATTTTTTCAGTACTTACTAGTTGTGGTTCTTCTATAAAGATTTTCTGTCAATCTTTTGATTGCGTTGAAGTACGAGAAGAGCAGGATACATGCTTAATTCCTTTATCAATTTGTAGAATAAGTTGTCAGCAGTAAGGCTCATTTTTACTATTTATAGCATTAGAAGCAGTTTGAAGTCTTAATTTTTTAAGTGAAACTTAAAAAAATGAGGTATAGCTTACATAGAATAAAATGCATACATCTTAAATGATATACTCTTGGTGAATTTTACACCATCCAGATCAAGCTGCCAACTTCTCAGTCAACACCTTTTCAGTTAGCCACCTCCTGCAGAGTTAATCTCTATCACAGGGATTTTCAACATATGAACTCCAGATTGGCAGAATCAACATCACCTGGACACTGTTAAAAATACATTTTCCTAAGGCCTTACCTTAGATATGTTGGTTCAGAAACTCTAGGAGTGGAGTTCAGAGATCTTATTTTAATGAAGTCTTCCAGGTGATTCTGATACACACAACCACTGTGGAACCACTGGTCTATTCTAACACATATTATCTTAATTAGTTTAATCAGTTCGTGACCTTACTCTCACATAAATCGATCAACTGAACATTTCTCACATTCCATTCTGTTTCCCCCAGAGGGAGTGGATTTTTTCCTTTGTTCCTGGGTGAGAAGTCTTGCTGCTCCTTCCCCAGTAGTATAAGGCTTTTGCTTCAGAGGACAGGAGGAGTCAGGAAAGTGAGAAGCTTTATGTTTGTCCCAGTGCAGCCTTTGATCACCTCCTGCATGTGTGTGCCTTTAAGAGGGGGCTTTCCCATATTTTTCTCTTGAGCCCTAGGTTGAGGCCCATGTGGAAGAGCTTCCTGTTGCGCTAGTCCACATTTGGCTTTTAAGCCAACATTAAAATGTTAGCTTATTACTTCTTGTTATGGTGGTCATTTCTGTCTCTTATGCTCAGCCAAAAGTGAAACTGTAAATGTCCCATCTCTCCTTGGAGTGGCATGTCTCCCTTTGCAATTTCGTCAACTTGGTTGCCTTATAATACCAACTTTCTGATGGGCTTATGAAAGGTTATGATTTTGAAGATTATCTGGCTCTTCCAGGTTTTTAGGTAAGAGTGATATTAATTGCAGCTTTTTACATTGAAAATGGAAATCTGACCTTCATATAAATGGAACCACACCATTTTTTCTCTCAAGTCTCTGGAGTCTGTTTATAGGATTCTTCATATAAATGGAACCACACCAGTTTCCTCTCAAGTCTCTGGATCCTGTTTAAAGGATCCTATTAGTTTTATCTGTATTGTTACATATAGCAATAATTAGGTCTTCATTGCCATGTTGTATTCTATTATGTAAAAACTACTGCTAGTATCTTTCTATGAAACTATAATTCTAATGTATGTCATTCTTTATAAAATGTTTCATGTTTAGGTATTTACTGTTTGTCATGTACTGAGCAAGCTTGGGGTTGAGTAATGTGTTCTGGTGAATCAAACCCAGTATGTGCCATTAGTGAATTTATGGCCTAGTAGTCTTCCATCCATGTTAATGTTACTCCTGTTACTCTTCTCCCTGATGCTGGAGCTCCTACTGCCCTCTCCTTACTGCCCATTTAATTTAATTGAGGGAACTTTGCTGAAGCAGATCTTATGTAGACTGAAATGTTAAATGTTTGCTTGTTGTGATTTGACCCAGTGTTTGTAAAATGCCTGTACTGTTAGACCTGTCTAGTATTTTAAAAGGCAGTATATGGCTTAGTATTCGTGTAGTTTGGCACGTGTCATCTTTTCCTAGCCCCCTGCACATTAATGACATTTGCATGCCCTACAGGTATTTGAGTTTGTGTTCCTGTGCCAACTGGTAAGATTTAGAGGGACAAATTTTTATGGTTTAACCAGGGGAACTTCTGGTTTCTCTTTATTTCTTAGTATTTTTGTTTTATAAATTGAAATTTCAGGAAGTAATGTATATTGGATCTGTATAATAATCTTATTTAATGTTGTTAAACCACAAATTATTTTGAGCCTAACTTTTGCAAGTTACTTTGAACTCCATTTAAGTGAGTGAAAATGAAGTTGTAGCTGGAGAACAGAAAGGTCAAATTGATATAATAATGAGGCTTTGTGTTGAGCATGGCATGTCCTCTTTAAAGCCTTGAAGAATCTGGAATTAAGTTTTAAACCTTTACTTTGGCTAAAGTTGTCAATTTTGCTTATTTAGTTGCTATAATCAAGCCTTTGAATTATGCCACAGATGACAGCTAGGAAAAGTGTGAAAGGGGATAGGAAAGAAGTAATTGAGTAACATAAGGTTAAAAAAAAATCACTTTAAATTCTGACCTAGTTATCTGAAGGGGAAAGCAGATTTCAGAAGTAACTGCTTATACATGTATAGTCATCAGTGTTGTTGTTCAGTTAATTGCTCTTGTACTTAGTAGTGAATTTATGTCTGTTTAAATCCCTAAAATGCAGACAATTTATACCTTGTAAAAAAGTATTTGAAAAACTAAAAAAAGAAGAGTGAGTGGGTGGTTCCTCAGATGATGAGGTAATGGATATGAAAGGAGTTTGAAAAGTAATGGCTCTTACTGTTCTGCAAAATGTCTGTAACTAATATCTAGGCCCTTTGCAGTCTTTATGCTTCTCCTCTGACACTAACTATTCAGTCCTTTCCTTCATTCTTGTCCCTTGCTGTCAGTAAGCTTCTCAGAATACAGGCATGCATTGCTTAATGAAGGGGATCTTTTCTGAGAAATGCCTCCTTAGGCCATTGTCATTCTGCGAACAGCATAGAGTATACTTGCACAGACCCAGACGGTATAGCCTATTTATGCACCTAGGCTATATAGTATACTCTCTTGCTCATAGGCTGCAAACCTATACAGCATGTTACTGTACTGAATACTACAGGCACTTGTGACACAATGGTACAGAATTGTTCATCTAAATGTAGAAAAGTTACAATAAAAATACTATATAAAAGAGAAAAAATAGTATACTTGTATAGGGCACTTGAATGGAGTTTGCAGAACTGAAAGTTGCTCTGGGTGAGTCAGTGAGTGAGTGGTGAGTGAATGTGAAGACCTAAGACATCATTGCACACTAGTGTAGACTTTATAAACACTGTACACACAGGATACACTATATATGTAAAAAATAAAGTAATTGTATTACAGTGTTACAATGGCTACCATGTCACTAGGTTATAGAATTTTTCAGCTCCACTATAATCTCATGGGATCATTGTTGTAAATGTAGTCTATCATTGACTGTAACATCATTATGTGGCTCATTGACTGTATTTCATTCCTTTGTCAACGAAGGCAGTTTTCATTGGCCCTGGAATCAGGTAAACTTGAACCTGAATCCTCTTTGACAGTGTATGAATTTGTGACTTTAGACAAGTATATTTGCCTCTCTGAATCTTTGTTTTAGCTATTTAATATGGGATGAAATTTACTACCTTATAATGTTATGAAGATTAAATAATAAGGATGAAGTGGTAAGCATGGTACCTGTCATGTAAGTGCTTAATAATATTTGCTTCTGCTTTTCCCTTATCCAGTTGTAGATTCCTTTTAAAAGCAAGAAACCTGATTTACAGTTTTCAAAAAAGGCATTTATAAGTAGTTTTCAATTTTTTTTTTTTTTTTTTTTTTAGGTGGAGTGTTGCTCTTTTGCCCAGGCTGGAGTGCAATGGTGTGATATCGGCCCACTGCAACCTGTGCCTCCCATGTTCAAGTGATTCTTGTGCCTCAGCCTTCTGAGTAGCTGGGATTCTGAGTAGCCTTCTGAGTAGCCTTCTGAGTACAGGTGTGTACCACCATACCTGGCTAATTTTTGTATTTTTAGTAGAGATAGGGTTTCACCATATTGGCCATGCTGGTCTCAAACTCCTGACCTTAGGTGATCTGCCTGCCTCAGCCTCCCAGAGTGTTGGGATTACAGGTGTGAGACACCATGCCTGGCCTGAAAAAAAATTTTAAAATATGAAATACCAATACTATAAATGTGCTATACTTTAAAAAAATTATTTTTATAGAAACTAAAAAGACTCAGATATTTCCAAGTACTGTACCAAATATTAGTCATAGTTCATCATTAAATTAAAGCTCACAGATGGTATTAAAGTGTCTCATAGAAGATTATATCATTAGATGATGTAGACAACATGTTTTTTCAAATTGTTAATGAATGCATTTTTTAGACACCTAACAGATTACAAATTAGGTAAAGTGCATGAAAGACAGCATGGCTACCAAAATGAGGCAGAATTACAATGTTTATTTTACTTCAAAAGTATAAGCAAATGTAAGGGAAAGTTTCATGAACATTTGAAGACAGTAGGTAGCTCATCAAATGAAATGATAATATTCATAACGTAAACTTTATAGTGGAGCTGTCAGACTAGTTTATCTTAAGACCAAAGTTCAAGATGATTGATATCATTTGTGTTGAAATTATTTGTACATTTGGAAATCGGTAAGTATTCTTCATAGAGAATAGCACATTCAGGTTCTAACATTATTCCTTTCCCCCACAAAGTGGTACAGCCACAAACACTAGTAACAGTTCATCTGTTTTTTGGGCTCATCTTGTGCCTCTAAGTTATTAAGGCTTAAGATGCTCTTGGGAGATAACATGTATTACCCTCATCTTAGGCAGGAAAATAGAGGTATAGAGAAGGGAAAGGGTAGAATTTTCTTTCCATGCTCTACTTGTGACAGGCAGGGAAATGTTAAAGCCTTTCTGACTCACAGGCTGTTTAATCTTTAACATGTATTATTTATTGATTTGCAAAATGACCCTAATATGTAATGTCATTACCAGTTTTCTTATGTTTATACTGAAAGTGGTTGTGGATATGGAGTATGTTTTGTAGAAAAGACCATTATCAAAAATGAAGAAGACAATTGTGTGGCATGGATATTGCCACTGTCCCTTGTTCTGCTCCTGGCAAACATTGCTGCTTGATCATGTGACTACTTCAGGAGCTAGATTTGACCTCAGAATCCTTTTTTAAAAAATTTTAATGTTAATTAATTTTTAATTTTTATTTATTTATTTATGGGAAAATAATATGTTTATTAAGAGCCATGAAAATGCATAAACTCATTTGTAAATAAATGTAGTATAATTTACTCAGTGAAAAAATAGCTAAAATCCATGAGTAAATTGGATTTTATATTTGAAATGATTTTTACATATTTGATCTCCAGTGATTTCCCCTCCATCATGATCTATTGGTAGCAGCCATCTTGCAATGACTATAGAAAAAACTGTTACCAATAATCATCATACCAGGGAAAGTTTTTCCAGAATGCTCTTTAAAACCAAACCAGTGCAAACACATTCAGATTACAAGGGATATGATAAGACCTGGAGCTTATCTTCAGAAATGTAAAAAATAAAAATCCCAAACATGAATTCCTTAAGAAATGAAAAAACAAACTACATTTTGATCAGTGAAAAATATTATAAGGATATATAAAACATTCTTAAACAGTGATCACAATAATTACATTTATAAATGTTCATTCAAATACTATTGTTCAATAAACATTCAAATTCTCATTAAAAGTAATACTAGATATAGACACACCTGGACAATGCTTCTTTTGATTTAGCAACAATCATGTCAACAGGAGGCAAGTGACTCTTCAAATACTGTCGTTGGCTCTGTTTTGTTCTATTTGTGAATGATTTCTTCACAGTCTGTATTTTTTTCTGCAAGGACCCGAGAAATATCTCACAACAGCTAATTAAGAAATCATTTGTATTAAATAACTCTCAATATCACAGAAACAGACATTCTAAAACACAAGTTTAGCTCAAAAAATAACAGGGCAGAATCAGTTTTCTTTGGCAAGAAATTGCTAATTCCCCACCAAATGTTGGTTTTGCTGTTGTGCAGACACTATCAGAAACTTCTTTGGTGTTTACCAAAGAGCTACTTAGTAAACTGGAAAGATTTCAGAGACTATGTTGCCACAGTTGCAATGTAGAGCTTATGTCAAAGTTGTGCTGAAAATAGCATCATTTGCTGGATTACTGTTATTAATAAGTCTTCCTTCAAAAAGCTCCCTCCTAATTTTGGCCTGAGTCTCAGGCTTTAATAAAAGCTCCTTTATCTATTTCACTTTGGACTTCAGGCCCATCGTTTCTCGATGCAAAGCTTCATTAATTAATTCTTGAATTCCAATAGGTTTCTTGCCAATCACAGTGGAAGATTCACAGTGATAATAACCATTACTTTGTTTTTTCTTCTCCATGGAGCAAAGATCTATGCGATATAATTTTTCTTCTCCAAATCTCTGACTGATAAACTTTTCATATAAATCAGGATCTATTTTTTTCACTCCATTCTTACGGAGCCACTGTGCTTTTGACAACTTCATGAAGGTCAAATGAGGCTTAAAACTTCTACTCTCTCCTGCCTGGATGCCTTTTTCTTGAAATGTCCTATTTGCAGTCTTTGCTATCTCTGAAAGTGAGTTTACATGATCGCCTTCCGCCAGCTTCACAAATCCAACCTGATTTCCAAAAGTGCCAATTCCTTGAAAGGGCAAAATCAAATGTTTTCCTTGGAGGAGTTCTTCTATGAATGGTTTCAATTCCAAAAGAGCATCAATACCAATGTTTACTTCATCTTCATTTAATAATTGCATCACCAGCAGGGTAATATGAAAGGAACCATCTCTGACCATTGTTTGGGCCAGTCGCTTATCTTGTTGTATTACTGTATTTTGCAGGCTCTTAATTCCTTTTATAATCTCTTTGTTGGTGATTGGAATGGACAGGAAATAGTTGGGTTGGTAATCTTTTCGCTTTGGTTTCCTCTTCTTTACTCGATCACTCTTGATCCTTTCTTTTTCTTTACTTCTCTCCGAATTTATCTGAGGTTCATCAGTGACTTTCATGAGTATGGAAAATGAGGAACTGTCCTGAATAGTTCTTTTTTGTTGTTTTGGTTTTGTTTTGAGACAGAATCTCACTCCGTCACCCAGGCTGGAGTACAGTGATGCAATCACAGCTCACTGCAATCTTGAACTCCCACCCCAGCCTCTCCAAGCAGCTGGGACTCCCACCAAGAGGCTGAAGTTGGAGGACCGCTCAAGATCGGGAGGTCAAGGCCGCAGTGAACCGCGATCACACCACTGCAATCCATTGCGGATGACGGAGCAAGACCGTGCCTCAAAAACTTCCACAGTCATCCTGAATATCTACAGTAGCAAATGGCATATCTACCAGGAAATCCACAGTATTGGCTTCAAATTCCTCTGATATTTTCTTTTTTCTTGATACATTTTCACATTCATTGGAATTAATTCCTCCCGCTCCGGGGCGCTCCATGGTCACTGTGCAAGCGGGCGTCGCGTCTGGGATAGCCTCAGCAGCAGTGGTGGTAGCGGTGGCGGGCCGCAGCGCGGGGCTGTAGGCGAGGGCGAGGCGGGGCCCGGGGCCTCGGGCGGCGCTCGGGACCCGGGCGGGGTCCAGAGACGGGCGGCGGGGGCCTGGGCCGCATAGGCCAGGCCTGCGGAAGCGCAGAGCTTCCCGAGCCGCAGCCCCCGCGGCAGCAGCAGGTGCAGCAGCCTCTATTTATTTATTTATTTTTGCGATGGAGTGTTGCTTTGTTGCCCAGGCTGGAGTGCAGTGGCACGATGAGGTCTCACTATGTTGCTCAGTCTGATCTTCAACTCCTGAGGTCCAGTGATCCTCTCACCTCAGGTTCCCACAGTGCTGGGATTACAGGCGTGAGCCACTGTGCCCGATCTCAGAATCCTTTTCAACATATTGCTCAAGGGAGCTATTACCAGTCAATCATAGGTTCACGAAACAAAGTTCTTTTTTAGTCTTTCCTTACTTATATTACTTATTTAAATAATGTGCATTAAGACATTATGAATTTATCTATAAGTTGAGGATCTATTAAATTTGTAGTCCCGTAGCTGGCCTCAAAGTACAGTATATAGGACTCAGTTTATGTTTTCAGCAGGTTTACTTTCCTGTGGGTCAAACAGGCACATAATTAGAAGACAGACTCTGCTATATTATTGCTGGGAAGAGAATAGAGAATGATGTAAGATTAATTTTTACTGAAAACATTGGTGGATGTGGTGATTTTGGACTTTGAGGATAGAATCTTCAAAGTGGTCTTTAGCAAAGGCATAGAAGATAGAAAGTGTAGGATGGATTTTGGGGAATGACAAATAATTTATCTTGGTTTAAGTACATAACAAAGATAAGGTAGAAGCAAATACAGCTTTCTCCCTGTACAATGGGCTTTGGGTTTTATTTTGTTGTTCCTAGTCTCACACATAGTTTTTAATCAGTAGAATGATGTGATCCAGATCTGTGCTTCAAGAAGATAACTCTTGAGTTTGAATAGAAATAAGGTTGGAATCTTAACATAACTGTAGGAATCGTTGGTAGTAGTATAGGAAAAAATGATGAGCATAAGAACTAAAATTCTGAAATGGAAATGGTGAATTTAGAACAAATTTTAAAGGTAAAATTAATGTGATTCCTATAGGGTTAAGTTATCCCTAGAGTCCCCAGCATTTCTTGGGAGGATATCTAGTAATTTCCTTTGTATATTCCAAGTTAAAAAAATTTTCAAAGGTGATTTTCTTTTGTCTGCTTGTATTTCTGAAGAATTATTTCTTTATTCTTGGTATTTCATTAACTAGGATATATATTTCCATCTGTGATTTGGTATATTTTTTCTTTCCTTATATAGATTTTTTTCACCTTTATTTTTGGGATATTCTCTATTCTATCCTTCTGCCTTTTCTCTTCCATTTAATTAATTGTTCTACTTGAGGGATACTAATTATCCTTCGTTCAGCCTTTGTCCTAGATTTTTTTTCTAATTCTTTTGATTTCTTTGTCGTTTTCTTTCTCTTCAATAATTATTTTTAACTTCCTTTTTCTTTTCTTTCTTTCTTTCTTTCTTTCTCTCTCTTTCCTTTCTTTCTTTCTTTCTTTCTCCTTTTCTTTTCTTTTCTTTTCTCTTTTTTTTTGATACAGGGTCTCACTCTGTCACCCAGGCTGGAGCACAGCAGTGGTGTGATCATGGCTTATTGCAGCCTTGACCTCGTGGCCTCAATCTATCTTCCCATTTTAGCCTCCTGAGTAGCTGGGACAACAGGTGTGCACCACCATGCCTGGCTAATTCTTGTATTCTTTTGTAGTATTGAGGTTTTGCCAAGTTGTCCAGGCTGGTCTCATACTCCTGGACTCACGTGATCCACCATCTTGGCCTCCTCAATACTCTTGTTATCTTGAGATTTTTCTCTTTGCCATTTGTTTAAGTCTTTAGTTCTTTTCCTTGCTTCCCCCTCCTCCCATTCATTGTTAATGATTTCCTTAATGCCAGAACCTTTTTTTTTAATTTACTGGTTTTGTCTTTTCATCTTTGGACTTTTCTTTCATTAAATGCCTGTTCTTATTAGGTTGCTCTGTGTTACAAGAAACTGTTTATATGGTTGTATGGCCATTTCTTTTTGTCTTGCTCAGGCTTAATTTGGATACCTAGGTCAAGACTTTGCTTTTGCTCTTCTGTGGCCCTATACTTACCCATCTCCTTAGATTGTGTTAAATGTTCTATACCAGTCTCATTTCCTACTGCTGAGGGTATAGTATGTTTCTATGTGCTTCAGATCCTTCCCTCAACTCAGCATAGGGCCTTAGAAGTTGGCAGATCCTGGTGATACATCTGCCTAGGTTTCGAAGTCTCTCTGCTGAAGATATTTTCCTCAACTTCTCTAGGGCATGACAAATCAAATTTTTCTATCCAAACGAGGTATTTCTTAAAATTTTCAAGTTTTTTAGTTCACCTTTCTTTCTCACTGCTGCTTGCAGGCGGTAATCAGGCTACTTGTCATACTGTATCATACAGATTTTTTTTTCTGTCTACTTTTTTTTAAAGTTTGTGGGTTCTTAGCTTAAATAGCTTTTTGTATTATTGTATGTAGCTGTTGGGTTTCTGGTAAAAAAAAATCACATACACATATGTATATGCATTTATATCATATTAGTGGGTAACAGGACATACTTTAGTCCTTTCTCACTCTACTATCTTTACTTGAACATTTGTGTGATTTTCTAAATATTTACTTTTGACATAATTAATAACACTTATGTATTATAGGAACTCTACTTCTTAGGCCAGGGTTGAGCAGTCATTAGATTGAATCGGTAACCAACAGAATGGGAAAAAATTTTTTGCAATCCACCCATCTGACAAAGGGTAAATATCCAGAATCTACAAAGAACTTAAATAGATTTACAAGAAAAAAACAGGCTCATTCAAAAGTGGGCAAAGGATATGAACAGACACCTTACAAAAGAAAACATATATGAGGCCAACAAACATATGAAAAAATGCTCATCATCACTGGTCATTAGAGAAATGCAAATCAAAACTGCATTGGGATGCCATCTCATGCCAGTTAGAATGGCGATCATTAAAAAATCTGGAGACAACAGATGCTGGAGAGGATGTGGAGAAATAGGAACACTTTTGCACTGTTGGTGGGAGTGTTAAATTAGTTCAATTATTGTGGAAGACAGTGTAGCGATTCCTCAAGGAACTAGAAATAGAAATTCCATTTGACCCAACAATCCCATTACTGGGTATATATCCAAAGGATGATAAATTGCTCTATTTTGAAGACACATGCACACGAATGTTCATTGCGGCACTGTTTACAATAGCAAAGACTTGGAACCAATCCAAATGCCCATTGATGATAGACTGGACAGGGAAAATGTGGCACATATACACCATGGAATACTATGCAGCCATCAAAAACGATGAGTTGTGTCCTTTGTAGGGACATGGATGAACCTGGAAACCATCATTCTCAGCAAACTGACACAAGAACAGAAAATCAAACACCGCATGTTCTCACTCATAGGTGGATGTAGAACAATGAGAACACATGGACACAGGGAGGGGAGCATCACACACTGGGGTCAGTTGGCGGGGAAATAGGGGAAAGACAGCGGTGGGTGGAGAGTTGGGGAAGGCTAACATGGGGAGAAATGCCAGATATAGGTGATGGGGAGGAAGGCAGCAAACCACACTGCCATGTGTGTACCTATGCAACTGTTTTTGACATGTTCCCCAAAACCTAAAATGCAATAAAAAAGAAAATGTTTTAAGAAGCGGAAAAAAAAAAAAAAAAATTGGCTGGGTGTGGTGGCTTACGCCTGTAATGTCAGCACTCTGTGAAGCTGAGGTGGGTGGATCACCTGAGGTCAGGAGTTCGAGACCACCCTGGCCAAC
Source organism: Sapajus apella (assembly GCF_009761245.1). Classification (NCBI taxonomy): domain Eukaryota; kingdom Metazoa; phylum Chordata; class Mammalia; order Primates; family Cebidae; genus Sapajus; species Sapajus apella. The sequence continues at coordinate 2,352,587 of NW_022437107.1, forward strand.
ATGGTGAAACCCTGTCTTTACTAAAAAATATAAAAAGTTAGCAGGGCATGGTGGCAGGCACCTGTAATCCCAGCTACTCAGGAGGCTGAGGCAGGGGAATCACTTGAACCCACTAGATGGAAGTTGCAGTGAGCTGAGGTCATGCCACTGCACTCCAGCCTAGGCAACAGAGTGAGACTCCATCTCAACAACAGCAACAACAACAATTTAGCTCAGTGCAGTGGCTCGTGCCTGCAATCCCAACACTTTGAGAAGCCAAAGTGGGAGGATTGCTTGAATGCAGGAATCCGACACCAGCCTGGACAATATAGCAACCCCACCTCTATAAAAAGTAAAAGTAAATTAGCTGGCCATGATGGCATGCGTCTGTAGTCAGTCCTAGCTACTCAGAAGGCTGTGGTAGAAAGATCACTTGAGCCCAGGAGTTTCAGACTGCAGTGATCTGTGATTGCACCACTGCATTCTAGCTGTGTGAAACAGCAAGACCATGCCTCTTAAAAAAAAAAAAAAAAAAAAAAGACAATGTCATACACTACATTAAAAACATCAGTGACCCTAAGGCATCTTTAAATTTCCATTTTCCCTTGTTTTTTTTACAGAATTCTTATATAATTACAATGAGCATATAGCAACCATATATTTTTGTTAATATTAAGACAAACATTTTAATATTCTAGCTCATCTTTATAATCTTATCACATGATAGGACATAATTTATTAAAAAGTTACTCAAATAGAGAACACTAGTGGTTTCTAGTTTATGCTCTTTTGTGTGCATCAAACCTTTTTGTTTTTGTAGTTTTGTGTTAAAATAAATTCCAGTTGTGCGCGGTGGCTCACACCTCTAATCCCAGCACTTTGGGAGGCCAAGGCAGGACGATTGCTTGAGGTTAGGAGTGCAAGACAAGCCTAGATAATATAGTGAAATTCTGTCTCTACAAAAAAAAATTTTAAAAATTAGCTGGATGTGATACTGTGTGCCTTTAGTCCCAGCTACCTGGGAGGCTAAGGTGGAAAGATCACTTGAGCCGAGGCGGTGGAGGCTGCAGTGAGCTGTGATCATGCCACTGCACTCCGGCCTGGGTGACAGAGCGAGACCTTTTCTCAAAAAATAAAGCAAAATAAATTGTGTAAGATTGAGATTTATGGACAAATCAACTTTATTAAATTTTTATATTTCTCACCCTGGCACTAACTGTAATGTGTATTTATGTTACCAGATGGAAATTCTTTTGAGATATTTGCCTAAATTGACAGCTTATTACTCAACCCTTAATGCCAAAATAATTTTTTTGGTACTGTTACATTATTCACCTATATACTTCCCATGGCTTTAGTAATTAGTGTTTTTCAAATGTCTCCTAGCTTTTATAAAATTATATATATTAAAAAATATATATGTTCTTTAACTTTTATTTCACTGACTTTAAGGGAACAGGTGATTTTTGGTTGCATGATTGAATTGTATAGCAGTCAAGTTAGATTTCAGTGCAGGTGCCACCCAAATAGTGTACATTGTACCCTACTACATTCTGTAGTTTTAAAAAAATCTCTCATCCCCCTCCCACCACCCCCCACTTCTGAGTCTCCAATGTCCATTATACCTCTCTGTATGCCTTTGCATAACCATAGCTTAGCTCCCAACTATAAGTAAGAGCATATGGTATTTGGTTTTTCATTCCTGAATTACTTTACTTAGAATAACGGCCTCTATCTCCATCTACGGTGCTTCAAAAGACATAATTTCGTTCTTTTTTATGGCTGAGTAATATTCCTTGGTATATATATATGCCACATTTCTTAATTCACTCATCAGTTGATGGGTAATTAGGTTGGTTCTACATCTGGCAGTTTTGAATTTTGTGCAGTAAACATACCTAATGCAGCTGTTTTTTAAATACAATTTTCCTTTGGGTAGATACCCAGTAGTGAGATTGCTGGATCAAATGGTAGATTTAGTTCTTTAGAAATCTCCATACTTTTTCCCATAGAGGTGTTACTGATTTATATTTCCACCAGCAGTATATAAATGTTCCCTTTTCATCACATCTATGCCAATATCTATTGTTTTTTGACTTTTTAGTAATAGCCATTCTGGCTGGGATAAGGTGATATCTCATTGTGGTTTTAATTTGCATGTCCCTGATCATTAGTGATGTTGAGCCTTTTTTTTCATGTTTCTTGGCCATTGTATACCTTCTTTTGAGAAATGTTTATTGATGTAATTTGCCCACTTTTTAATGGGATTATTTTATTTTTTTCTTGCAGATTAGTTGGAGTTCCTTGTAGATTCTGGATATCAGTCTTCTGTCAGATGCATAGTTTGCAAATATTTTCTTCCATTCTGTGGGTTGTCTGTTTACTTTGATTATTTTTTGCTGAGCAGAAGCTTTTTAGTTTAATTAGGTCCCATTTATTTTTTGTTGCATTTTCTTTTGGTGTCTTAGTCATAAATTCTTTGCCTAGACTAATATGTAGAAGAGTTTTTCCTAGGTTTTCTTGTAGCATTTTTATGGTTTCATGCCTTAGATTTAAGTCTTGAATTCATCTTGGGTTGATTTTTGTATAAGGCAAGGGATAGGGATTCAATTTCATTCTTCTACATGGGACTATCCAGTTTTCCTGGTACCGTTTATTGAATAAGATGTTCTTTTCCCAATTTTTTTTGTGTATGCTTTGTCAAAGTTCAGTTGGTTGTATTGGGTTTTATTTCTGGGTTCTCTACTCTGTTTCTTTGCTCTATATATGTACTTTTATACCAGTACCATGCTGTTTTGGTTACTATAGTAGCCTTGTAGTATAATTTGAAGTCGAGTAATGTGATGGCTCCAGATTTGTTTTTTTGTTTAAGATTGCTTTGTCTATTTGTACTGTTTTTTGGCTCCATGTGAATTTTAGGATTGTTTTGTCTAATTCTGTGAAGAATGATGTTGATATTTTGATATGAATTGCATTGAATCTGTAGACTGCTTTTGGCAGCGTGGTGATTTTCATGATATTTATTCTGCTAATGCATGAGTGTGGGATGTATTTCCGTTCGTTTGCATTGTCTGTGATTTCTTTCAGAAGTGTTTTGCATTTCTCCTTATAGAGATCTTTTACTTCCTTGGTTAAGTGTATTCCTAGGTTTCTTTTTTTTTTCAGCTATGGTCAAAGGGATTGAGTTCTTGATTGTTAGTCATTGTTGGTGTGCTACTGATTTGTGTACTTTGATTTTGCAACCTGTGACTTTACCGAATGTATTTATCAAATCTAGGAATCTTTTGAAAGAGTCTGTAGGATTTTCTAGATATATAATCATATCATTGGCAAACAGAGATAGTTTGACTTCTTCTTTTCCGATCTGAATGCCCTTTATTTCATTCTCTTGCCTGAGTGTGCTGGCTGTGGCTTTCCATATGTTCTTATTTTTAAAGGAGAGACTATTACCCAAAATGAAAAAATTACTTAGATTGGAAATTGGAAGAAATACTCTGAAAGTATTATTTTTTACATAGTCAAATTTGGTAGTTTGATTTTATTATTTCTGAATTTTGCAGTCATCATTCATAGCACACGTTTGTAAAAGTTAAAAAAAAGTTCTTTATTTTCTTCCAACATAAAGTTATTAATTAGTGCATTCATTATTTGCTAGGAGTTCTGTGGAAATCATGAGTAGCTTTTGGGCTTTTCTGCATATAAAAGTATAAGTATCGTATTATAATTTAATTATCCTTATTTAAGAATGTTTAATGTACTTCTTTTTTCTCATCACATATTCTGTCAAATTTTAATAACAAATGCACCTTATAGCTCATGGAACAAAAAACACAAGACATTTTTGGGTTCCAAGTTGCCAAAGTATGGAATAAAATCTCTAGGAAGTATATTGCAGCCAATGCCAAATGGGACACCTGTTAATTTATTAGGAACTTCCAAGAATAGTAACCTCAAAAGTTACATCAAAAATAATGGCTCTTCATCATCTCATTCATTTAATTGGAGAAAAGCAAATAAATACCAACTTTGTGCACAAGGTGCCGAAGATCCTAACAATACTCACAATTCACACGATAAAATAATTGATCCTAAAAAACATGTTACCACTCAAAGAATGTTTGATAAAAATGGGATAAAGGGAGGTTTGAAAAGTATTTTGTTATTCACATCAAAGTTAGCAAAGCCATCCACTATGTTAATGTCATCTACAGAGGAGTTACACCAAAAGTCTTTTTCTGTACCGTCTAATTTGGGTAAATTTACCAAAGGCACATTATTAGGAAGGACTTCATATTCTTTGGTCAATACTCCAAAATCACGGATTTTGGAGTTGAACGGATTTTATGGAAACCGGTTGGCTAGTAGCAATGCAAAGGCCTAGAGCAAACTCCTGTACCACCTGAAGCAGTTCTGGTGAAAGCCTAACTTAATCCCCAGACACAGTAGTAAATCTATTAATTGTGAAAAAATGGTAAGGTCACAAAGTTTTTCACATTCCATTCAGAATTCATTCCTTCCACCTTCATCTATAACCAGATCACATTCCTTTAATAGAGCAGTGGATCTTACAAAGCCTTATCAAAACCAACAGCTATCCATTAGAGTGCCTCTACGGTCAAGTATGCTAACAAGAAATTCCCGGCAGTCAGAAGTACTCAATGGGAATGAACATTTGGGGTATGGATTTAATAGGCCTTATGCTGCTGGTGGAAAGAAGTTGGCTTTACCAAATGGCCCAGGTATAACTTCTACTTTAGGTTATAGAATGGTTCATCCCTCTCTACTGAAATCTAGCCGATCTCCATTTTCTGGGACTATCACAGTTGATGGAAATAAAAATTCACCTGCTGACACATATATAGAGGAAGATGCTGCAGTTTTGGCTGAGGACAGAGCTACTAGTAAGGACCAAGAACTGATTGAAAATGAAAGTTACAGAACAAAAAACAACCAGAGCATGAAACATGATGCTAAAACGAGATACCTGAGTGATGATGTGGATGACATTTCCTTGTCTTCTTTGTCATCTTCTGACAAGAATGATTTAAGTGAAGACTTTAGTGATGATTTTATAGATATAGAAGACTCTAACAGAACTAGAATAACTCCAGAGGAAATGTCTGTCAAAGAAGAGAAGCATGAAAATGTGCCACCACAGGATGTATTTGATTCCCCCAAGGAAAATGTAAAAGCTCTCAGTAAAACTAATGAATGGATAGACATAAGTGTCTCTGGTAAATATTACTAACCTTAAGTTTCTTTGCTTTCTTTTAGATAATATAACTGAACTTACATTAAGGGTTATCTTCAGATAGATTTCAAGATACTATCAGTTTTACAGAGGGTTGGATTTAGACAAAATTGGAGTGGGGTAACATTTATTTTCCTGTGACTTTTGCTCCTGACCCCGTTTTTCACCCTATCTAAAACAGCGTTAATAAAACCACTCTTATCTTTGTTGTTCTTTGGCTGTTATACACAAGCTTATTCCTGCTTAGTATAGACAGTACTTCTAACTGACTTTTCCCCCACTTACCTCAACCAGTGGTATGACATTCATCAAACCGTCTCTTCCCTTAGGGTAGCATAACATTGCTACTTGTTAAGAGTAAAGCTGCACCAAAGGGTAAAATGAGATAATAGAAGTTATGTCTAATCTGATTGATTTTTTTTTTTATCTTAAAAAATTTTTCTTGTTTAGCAATTTTTACACATCCAGAGGGAGCTTTATTTATTTTTTAAACTGAAGAAAGTGAAATAATATCTGTTAAACATTTCCTCTTATGTTTGGTTATCCTGTTACTAAATGCTGGAGAAAATGTATTTGGTGTTTTTACGCCCATATGCTTGAAAATAGAACAAACTGAAGGGATTGGATATAGACATGTGGTATGTCCAGTCCCTTCAGTTTGTTCAGTTTGTCCCCTGGTATAATCAGATCAGTGCATAGAGATGCATATACAAACCCTTGGTTGTCTGTAGGTTTTCTAAAAGTGACTGCCAGAACAAGTTTATTTCCTTATAGGGAGGCAATTATGAGTACCCTATATTATTTAATCTATGAAGTTAAATAGTGTACACAGAGGAAAAGGAGCTTCCTGGCAAATGTTTAAAAATAAATATCTTGGGAAACATAGGAATATGAGGCTTTACTTACATTTTTGGAAATATTACAGAAGGGAAAGATGACTAAGTAAATTTTCTTTTCGTCTATTAGAAAATATTTCAGTAGGTTATTTTAAAGATTTTGCCTCTTGATGTTTTCATGGCTTAGGATATAGAAAATGCTACAGTTATGAGTGCTTTTTTTTTGAGCCAGCTTTTTGCTATGATATATCAAATTATACACACATATTTTTAGGACATGTGAAACAATTATATTTTTGTCAGTCAGTAATCTTTTCTCTCTCTCTCTCTCTTTGAATGAATTGAAGACAGGAGTGAATGTACAAAACATGCGTCTGGGAATAATTTCGTTTCACCGGATACAGACTACAGAGCTGGTTCTTCATTTGAACTCTCTCCATCTGATAGCTCTGATGGAACATACATGTGGGATGAAGAAGGCTTGGAACCCATTGGAAATGTCCATCCGGTTGGGAGCTATGAGTCCTCTGAAATGAACAGCATAGTATGTATGGATTTATATATTCTTGGAACATTTTGTTTACCCTATTATAGGGACACTTGTACTATGATTGATTTTTTAGAAAGTTTATGAGTTAACGTTACTACTTTGAGAAATGGGAATTCATGTTTCTTAAGAGCCTATAAAATATCTGACCCTAGTAGGAAATAAAGCGTGAGAATATATGACATTTGACTTAAATATACTCAACATATTTACATAGATATTTTTCATATGTACATACATATGTACATTCTATATTAGTAGGTTAATCTATGCCAGTGGTTCTCAAAGGTAGTGGGAAGGAGGTCAATGGCAAGAGGTGGTTTTTGATGAGGGCTTCTTGGTATCTAGTGGGTAGATGGCAGGGATGTTGTTTAACATCCCACAGTGCACAGGACAGAGACCACAATGAATTATTTATCTAGCCTAAGATGACAGTAGTGCTGCTGTTGAGAAACCTTGGCCTGTGCTCTACTGAGGTAACATTGAAGTGCCAACTCTCAGTGGGATAACACAATAAAAGTTTGTTTTTTACTCTTAGAAAGTCTTGTGGGTCTGGACAGCTCTCTAAGGTGGCTGCCTTTAGTGATCTAAGCTACTTTGATTTTGGGGCTTGACCATCTTTTGAGGTCCCTTCTTGTCACTATGGCAGAGTAAGAGTGCCGGAGGGTCTCACACATATAATTACTTGCACTGGCCTGCAAGCAACACTTGGCACTTCCATTCATGATCTGTTGACCAGAACTAATCATGTGGTCTCACCTAAGTACTAAAGACAGGAAGTGTAATCTTCCTGTGTGCCTGGAAGGCAAGGGAACCAGGTATGGGCAAGTGTTAGAAGACCTACCTTGAATTTATATGTGCATATTTTAAGAAACACAGCAAGTAATGTGGATAATGTGCCATGTAGGTAAACTATAATTGGTATGTTTAAGGTGACTCATTGCAATTATTCAGTATATAAAATATGATTTTCCAATAGTTGTATGGCAAAATTGGTAGTCTTTGTGGATATATTAAATTCCAAGTGGATTTCGGGTAGTATAATTTTCTATACTCCTATAATCCTTTTATTTAAAAAAGTCATTGTTACCAGAGGCTTAAATAGCACAAACGTTTTTTTAACCTCTATCAACACCTTATATACAAACATTTAATCTAGAGAGAGTATCTTCATCTCATTAGATAAAGGAGGCTCAGAAAAGGTAACAGTTTAAGACCTTTGTCTTACTAGGACTTTAAAGGCAAACATGATTGACATGCAAATGAACACGGTGTCATGGCAGCAGTTGACCACTCAGTACCTGACAGTTTTTAGAGGCTAACAATCTTGAGTTTATTGTTTAAACTAATCACAAAATAGCTTTCTCTAAAAGAGTTCAGAATGCATCTGGATTGACCTTTAGTCCTTAAGATCCATGAGTTTCCTCCTTGTCCAGTTGGTTTATGTACATGGTATGGGAAACAACAAAAACATTGATTCAGTGCTTTGGATCTGATCTAAAGAGAAGATAAAGTCTGAGAACGGTTAGAGAATTGATGGCAAAAGTTGAGAACAGTGTGTTGAATTCTCCTACAGTGATATTGGAGTTACCATTTTTGTTTTGAAATTCTGTGAATTTTTTGTTTTGTATAAATTTTAGGCTTATTTTGTTAGGTGTGTACCTGTTCAGAATTTTTTTTTTTTTTTAATTGGTGACTTGGACTTTCCATCATTATTTATGATCTTCTCTATCTCTAATTGTGCTTTTTGTTTTCGGGCTTCTTTTTTCCCAATTATTAATAAACCTGACCAGTTTTATTTATATTTTTTCACTTCTTTTACTATCAACCTTTTTACTATATAGCAAATAGTTTATTTTATTAACATTTTCAATTTGTCTTTTTCTTTTGACTAGTAACTTTAAGTTTTAAATTTTGCATTTATTGATATACTTGGACTTTATTCTGCCATCTTATTATTTTTATTTAATTTGTCCTTCCCGCCCCCCACAAAGTAGTTTAAAATAGTATCTCTAACTTAACCCAAAGACCTTTAGCATATTCTCACTTTTGTTGGCCTCTACAACACTGCTTCTTTCAGTCCAGGTCAAGATAAGGAGCTTTCACTAGAATGTACATCAACTGTGTCACTTCTGACACAGTTTAGTTCCATCCACTATTTATTTCTGCTGACATTGTTTTTATAGTAAGTCTTCCTTTTTAAAAGAAACAGTGCCTTCCTGTTCCTTTCAGTCATTCTCTTACTCTGCAAGAACTTTATATAAATTAAACCATAAACATGTACTAGTTTATGTCTGGCTTCTTTTCATTAATATTATGTATTTGTGAGTTGTAGTTTCTTTATTCTTGTTGTATCATATTCCTCTATGTGAAAATACTACAATCTATCTTATTGTTCATGGGCATTTAGTTTGGTTCCAGTCCCTGGCTATTGGAGTATGCACTATTGTGAAGATTTTGATGTATGTTTTTATTGGTGAACATTTATTCATTTTTGTTGGGAAAATGTGTAGGAAAGAGATTCCTGGGTTATAGGTTATGCTGCTGTATAAAGATGCTGCCAGTTTTTCAAAGTGATTGTGCCTGCTTACACTCTTCATTGGCAGTAAATGAACAGTCCAGAAATTTCACCTTCTTCTCTACACTTGGTGCTTTCTGCCTTTTTGCATTTTTGATATTCTGGAGGGGGTATAGTGGTATTGCATTGAGATTTTGTCTTATATTTTTGATAACTACTCACAGAGCAACTTCACATATGTTTATTGGGCCATGTGTCTTCTGTTGGGTTATTTGTATTTTTTCTTAATGATTTGTAAAAATTCTTGATATTTTTGGATATAAATCTTTTATTCTGTGTCAACATGTAGATGTTTGTATGCATGTGTGTATTTACATAATATATATGTAGATTATATTATCTACTGAGAGTTGCTTTTGACATCTCCTAATATTGTCTATTGGTGATATACCTTACCAATTTTGATATTGTCCAATTATATAGGTTTTCCCTTTATTGTTACCAATTTTTTAAACTGTGAAGCCTTTTCATACCTTAATATCATGAATATATGTTTCATTGTTTTAGTATAAAAGCGTAAAAGCTAGGTGCTGCTGTTACAGAAATGAAATCAGACATCATCTCCTTTCCAATGCCTCACAAAAGCAGCCGTTCCTGATTCAAAGGCCAGTCTCTTGACTCCGAGTGCCCACTTTTGCAAGCTTTACTTAATGTCATGTATATCCCCCTATTCTCGAGGTCTTCTTTCTTTCTAGTTCTCCTTAGTATACACAACCTCTCAAGGCAATCACTTCCATGCCCATGGCTTCAGTTGCTTTCTCTTATTCACTGAGGATAATAGAATTTTAAATTTAAAATATTAGCTTTATTTTATGTAAGATCCCTCATTTGCTATAACCATAGATTCAGAGTTAATCCATGAAAGTAATAAAAAATGGTGATATACTTAGCATGTAAATTTTAGGAAATTTCCCCAGTTACTCTTAATGGTTTGATTTAGTATGTATGTTATTTTTAAAAACATATGTTGGGATGTCACAAATGGTCTTAGCCTACAGAGATTTATCTTCAACTTTGACCAGAGAGTTCCATTTTAATGTGACACTGAGCGTAAAAAACTGTCTTTTCCTCCTTACTGATTTCTCTTCCTACATTCTCTGCCAGGAGAAAGGTACAACTCTGTATCCAGTCTTCCCCAGCAGAGCCCAAGCAGCCCTGTTTTTCCCTCTACTTCCCTGCTTTCACATCTCATGACCAAGTACTTCCTATTCTGTCTCCCCAATAATCACAAAATTTTTTCCTCCACTTTTTTCACTGCCACTGCCTTTAGCATCAGTCTTCCTTTAGATAGTCTCTTAATTGGTCTGTTGCTTCCTTCAGTCCTTTCTTATTATACAGACCATTACACACACATCTGACAGAGACTCCTCACCTTTGTATGGTTCAATGACTCAAATTTTCAGAATAAAATTAAAACTACCCCAGTGTCAAATTTGGGGTCAGATAGAGGTGGATTTGTATCTCAGATTCATACACTGTCCAGTAGTGTGATCTCAGAAAACTGAACTTCTTAAGCCTTTGTTTTTGTATCTGCCTACCCTCATTGAAACTTGGGACTGTTTCACACATATGGTGTCTGGCATGTAGAAGGGACTTCATCAGTGTTGAATGAAGGGGAGGCATTTTAAAATTCACATTAAAAAAAAAAAAACGTTTTTTAAAAAAATATGCCAGTCTATAATGTCACTTCCCTTCCAAGCTTGACTTCTACCTGTACTTTCTGATATGGTTTGATCATGTCCCCACCCAAATCTCATCTTGAATTGTAATTCTTATAATCCCCACAAGTTGTGGGAGGAACCCAGTGGGAGATAATTGGATCATGGGGGCACTTTCCCCCATGCTGTTCTTGTGATAGTGAGTGAGTTCTCTTGAGATCTAATGGTTTTATACGTGTTTGACAGTTGCTCCTTCACATGCTCATACTCTTTGGCCTGCCGCCATGTAAGAAGTAACTGCTTTCCCTTCTGCTATGATTGTAAGTTTCCTTAGGCCTCCACAGCCATGTGGAATGTGTCAATTCAACTTCTTTCCTTTATAAATTACCCAACCTCAGATATTTCTTTATAGCAGTATGAAAATGGAATAATGCACTTTCTGATAATCACGCTTGAGGAATTGGGGAATTCATAGTACCTGAGATCAAATAATGGCCCTAGCCTGGGCAGTCATGTGACCTTGGGGAGATAACTTACCTTCTCCATCTTAATGTCTTCTCTAAAACTGGTGAGATTATTTCTGAGGGCTAAATGAGCATAGCCCACTTGGAACACTGTCAGGCATATACTGCTTGCCAGATGTTCAGTATTCATTTTTATTGAGTTAGGACTGTGGTAACCCACTTTACAGCTCTTGATTTTGTATAACAAAATCATGCTTAGTGCTTTGTTAGTAAAAGAGAGAAAACCTGAAAGTCCCTGCCATGGAAGGAAGAAACAGGGGAGAAAAGGAAATTGGTAAGTTTCAGCACTTCAGAGCTTGGGGGAACAAGTTAGGTTTCTAATTTATGGAGAAGGAGGTGGAGGCAGGATGGTCCTAAGGTGTCATTCAAGACACACAACCATAACTCTTTTTTTTTTTTTTTCTTGAGACAAAGTCTCGCTCCGTTGCCAGGTGCCAGGCTGGAGTGCAGTGGCGCAATCTTGGCAACCTTCGCCTCTTGGGTTCAAGCAATTCTCCTGCCTCAGCCTCCCAAGTAGGGGACTACAGGTGCACGCTAGCAAGCCCAGCTAATTTTTTTGTATTTTTAGTAGGGACAGGGTTTTACCATGTTGGCCAGGATGGTCTTGATCTCTTGACATCATGATCCGCCCACCTTGGCCTCCTGAAGTGCTGGGATTACAGGTATAAGCGACCGCGCCTGGCCCACACAGCCATAACTCTTTAGTGAGAGTAGAGCTAGGGTCCCAGGGATTTCTGTCATCAGGTTACAGACAAAAACTACCACTCATTGGAAGACAGGAGAGGAGTATTTCATTACAAAAGCAGTGAACAATTCAGGTGTATCTACATTGAGTCAGCAAATAAAAGTTCAACTTGGTTGCTAATGGGACCCACTCTGCCAACTGCCACTTTGTATAGAACTCCTAGAGGAAGATGGCTTCCAATAATGAACCACTCTGTTTTTAGGACTAAAAAGCTCAGGAAGCTGGTGGGTGATGAATGAAAACCTTAGTCCCACTGGCTTTTGTGAGTCACGTGCCTGGGCTTCCACCTGGGCCAGTGGGTTTCAGTCTGTAGGTGACTGCAGAAGGAAGAGGAGCTCCTTTTGTACTCTCTTCAGGCAGTTGTATCTCAGCATTTGTTGGGTTCCCAACCTATTAAATTAGCCAGCTGTTTTTCCACCCTCCCAGACAAGTCAACTCAGGAGAGGCAGCAGGGTGCGGGCCTTGGCTCGAGCCCTGGCTGGGGCCGGGCTGTGGGGTGGGCAGGCGAGCAGTGGGCAAGACTATCTCTGAAAGTGCGGCATAGCCTAGGCCTAGGGCAGGAGGAGTGCCTGGCCAACACTGTGAGCAGAGGCACAGGTGGCGGCAGACAGGAGTAGAGGTGCCCCATGGGGAACATACTGAGCTGTTGTGTGCGCACCAAGGTCAGCCAAGAATTGGACCAGGATGAGAAGTCAGAGTGTCCTCCTGAGTCTGAAATCTGTGAGGCAGCAGCTTGAGGACACGACAGCAGCAGGGCCCTCGGCTGCTGCTGTAGAACCTGCGGAGTTGACAGTTGAAGCTGGTGAGGGCCGTCCTGTGCACGACATCTGTGATGGGGAGATGCCTGAAGGTAAGGAGGTGACAGTGCCATCTGCCCTGGCCACCCTTCTGGCTGCTGCTGTCTTCAAGGTCACCTGGGGGTCATCCCCTACCCCAGGCTCCTTTTTGCCTGTAGCCAGCTTTACCGGGGCTGGTCAGAAACAAAGGCTGACTCTGCTTTGCGTTCCTTTTTCCATCACTTAGTGTTTCTCCACGGAGTCCAGTCAGTTTCTTTTCTCCTCCCCTCCCAAACACCCAGTTTTTTCTCCCTCATCGCATTCTATCAGGCTGGCCTGGGACCAATTATTTATGTCTCTTCTTGTCTGTAGCTCTGTTTATTATTCTGTGGGACTTTGTTGAGGCTTTTTTGGAATATTCTCTTTCTTTTTTCACTAAAAACTCAAATACCCCAACTTTCCAGTACCCATATCATTCTTTTTTTGTATCTATCCACATGGTACCTAAGTGAAGGTACCAGGTAAGTGCCTAATTATTTCCTTCGTTAAAGTAGCTGAATCTCAGGACAATTCATACTGAAGTATTTGGGGATTTCTTCTTTGAAATCAGAATGAAGTTTGCCATAGGAGAGATGATAGGATATTCTTAATGGGTTGCTTTAAGTCACCTTGATAGGTGCTTATTTTTTTCTAACTGTAATTTGAACACAAAAGGAAAGAAAATGGAGGGTGCTTAAAATAATTGTGAAAGGTGTGAAATGTCATGGCCAGGGTTAAAGAAAAATGGGTTTTCCCCCCAAAGGAGTTTACCCATGAGGCTCTGATGCCTTTAAAATTCTTACTCTAACACAAAATGTGTCTCTAGATTTATTCTGGTGACTTAACAGACTTTATTTACCTCCTTGTTCTAAAAGAGAAGTAGGGATGGTTCGTGGTCAAAGCTTTCAAAAGACATGAAATGTCAATATAGACTTTTAACGTATAACATAATCATTGAAGGTTAAAATGCCAAACCTTGTCCGTGGAAGAGTGTTTGCTGCCATGGCTCCCCCTTTGTCCTTCCCCCATCTGACAACAGCATTTTGTTCAAGGATAAGAAAGTAAAGTTTAAGAAGCTGGAAGCCATGATTCTCAGCAAACAACAGGAACGAAAACCAAACCCCACATATTCTCTCTCATAAGTGGTAGTTGAACAATGAGAACACATGGACACAGGGAGGGGAACATCACACACTAGCGGGTTCATTGTGCGGTGGGGTGTAAGGGGACGGAGAACATTAGGACAAATACCTAATGCATGTGGGGTTTAAAACCTCGATGATGCGTTTATAGGTGCCACAAACCACCAGAGCACATGTATACGTATGTAACAAAGCTGCACGTTCTGCACATGTACCTCAGAACTTAGAGTAAAACAAAACAAAAAAAATATCTTTGGTTGGGCACTTCGTTTTTTTCAGAGGTAGAATAATTAAGACTCGTGATGAATGTGACTTTGTAACTTGGAGTACTATACTCACTTTTCAAGATATTTAAGAATTTTGAATAAACAAATATATTATGTGAATTGATTATACCTTTATACACAAAATGTGTAAGTACTTGTATAAACTTATATGCTGGTTCCCGGTATAAGGAAAGCCTGTGAGTGATTTTACACACCAGTTCATAGATGAGTTGTGTTGGATGAGAGCCTAAAAAAGGCTCTTTATTGTTATTCTTTAGGATTACAATACAGTTTATGCATGTCTCATTTGGCCCCTTCCAATACAAAGAAGGCTTGTGTGTGTTCTCCGTATGTATTACTAATGAAGAAATGAAGACAGAGATCTCGCATGACAATGGAAGACAGCTGCTCAACAGAACTAAGGTTCTGTGTCTTCACAATGACATGGAAGTGACAAATATGCTGAATTTACTTTTTAAAAAATTTTTCAAACTCCAGAATACATCTTATATTTTGCCTATAAAATAGGCTTCTCTTTTAAAATGTATTGCCATCTTGATTTGTTTTATTCAAAGTTGATTTTACACAACTCAAATGGAACATTTACCTCTTTTTTTCTTTTTTTTAAATAAAAAAAGAGTCTCACTATGTTACGCATGCTGGCCTAAATTTCTGACTTGAGATCGAGGGATTTTCTTATCTTATACTCCTGAGTAGCTGGGAGTACAGGCATATGCCACCTTGTCTGGCTTTGTCTTATGTCTATACATTCATTTCAAAGGATAAGAATAAAAGTAGAGGTAGTGAAATGGCCTCCTTGTAGAATAAATGAGTAGATAAATTGTTATAATGATGACATCTTTTTTCTTTTCTCTCTATATAGATAGGGCTTTGGAGTCCAACCCTTCTGATCATCCAGAAGCAAAGAAATATCAAGCAGATGGTGAGACAACACTGTTTTTTTCGCCAAGAAAGAGAGTGAAAACTCTTGTTTGATGAGATGTATTATAGAAAGTGTTTAGCAAAACTCATACTGGTTTAAATTTTTAAAATTTTCACATTCACTTGCATTGTTTTAACATGATATACTCTTTTACTTCTTATCATGTTAGTGAAACATCTCAATTTTTTGTTTATACATTTTACCGCCTTTTTATCAACACAATTTATCATGTAATGGAGTCTTAGATTTATCTTTATGTTTAATTCTTTGTCCCTTTTACCAATAGATAAGAATAAAAATAGAGGTAGTGAAATGGCTTCCTTGTCGAATAAATGAGTTGATAAATTGTTATAAGTGATTACATATTTTTTCTTTTCTCTCTGTATGGATATGGCATTGGAATCCAACCCTTCTGAAGCAAAGAAATCCCAAGTAGATAGTGAGATAACATTGTTTTTTCTGCCAAGAAAAAGAGTGAAAACTCTTGTTTGATCAGATGTATTTTAAAAGTATTTAGAAAAACTCATGTTATCTGACACAGTGGGAGGTCTCTTTCCCCTCCTGGATTTCCCCTCTGGGGTCCTGCTTCCACACACTCTCTCTTGTGGAAGCTTTCTCTCTTCTCCTGTTTCTCTCTAAATAAATAAATATATCACTTTTCTGCAAATAAACAAAAAGAAAAACTCACATTGGTTTAATACCAGAATGAGAATTTGCTTCTTACCATGGGAATGGCACCATGCCAATTGAATCATTCTTATGCCTTTGTATCTTCATAGCTTAGCTCCCACGTATGAATGAGAATACACAATGTTGGATTAAATGTCCTGTAAGGTCATGGGTCCTTTCCAGCATATAACTTCAAATTCTGTGATTTTAAAATTATTTCAGAGATGAAAACTACTTGAAGCACTATAGACATATCTATCTGAAGTGCTAATGTTACAGGCTTTTTAAAAAGTGCTAATATTGTATTGACCCATTACTAAAATTGAGATTTGCCGTCCCTCAGTTACTTTGAACCTCATTGTAGATGCTGAGGGCAAATGGAAGCACATAACTTATGTAAGAGAACTTCTTGTTTCTGCTACACAGTATCAGTGGGTAACTTAGGAATACAGTTACATATATCTGAAGAGTTGTATCTGTTCATAAATATTTCAGTTAAACTAACTGAAGATACCTGCCATTGATGTTACACTGTGTCGTGCTACACTACCTCGTTAGCACTGCTTTTTTCAGGATTGCTGTACCTATATCATTGATGTCATGTGAGCTTATGTTTACTAATATATTTTCTAATAATTATGCAAAAGCAATTTCAAATAATTTTATTTGTTATAAACCACTTTCGTTATGTTATGCATTTTTTTGGGAAATAATTTAAAAAATGGGTGGGTAGGACACAGTGAACTAAATTAAAATGCAGGGCCCAACATCTTAAAAAAGAAACCACTACTGTGTGGCTGAAATTTAAACGTATGTACACATAGATATAAATTGCATGAGGTAGGTGGCTCAAGCTGTAATCCCAGCATTTTGGGAGGCTGAGGCAGGCAGATCAATTGAGGCCAGGAGTTTGAGACCAACCTGACAATCATGGCAAAACCCCATCCCTACTGAAAATACAAAAATTAGCTGGACATAGTGGCACAAACCTGTAGTCTCAGCTACTTGGGAGGCTGAGGCATGAGAATTGCCTGAACTCAGCAGGTGGAGGTTGTGGTGAGCCAAGGTTGCTCTGGGCAGCAGAGCAAGACTCTGGGTCACACAATAAATAAATACATAAAATAAATTGCATGTGATCAAAGGTTTTATGGTAGAAGAACATATAACAGGTAAATATGTTATTTATATATCATAATCATCAACAGAAACACGTTCTAACAGTGTATTGTATTGCCTTGCATTTTTGTTCTCATATTTTTGCTAAAATCCAAGAAATGAAAACAAGAAAGTGTCCTTATGGTACTGTTCTGAACTAGGAGGTTTTAATTTCAGGGCCGCTAGGAGAGTTTCTACCACACCCTTTTAAAAAAATGTCTTCAGACCTAACAAATGCTAACATCTATTGTTATGAACGTTTTTCCTTCCACAGTGTGGCATTGGATATATTACCTTATCAAGAAAAGGTGAGCTTTTTTAAAAACTGTCTTGTTATTCTGGCTAATTACTTTGCAAGCTATCAAGCTCTTCAGGTCGCAGCTCTAGACATCATGAGTTGTATTGGGCCTACCAAAATATCCAAGCAAATTACTTGTGTTTTCCTTTGTCCTTAAGACTTTTAATTCTTAAAATGATTGGGAATCTCAAAGAGTATGTGTTTACATTGATGATATTGATATTTACTGTCATAGAACTATAAAATTGAGATTTTTTTCAAAATCTATTTTTAGTTTAGATTTCACAGCCTTACCACTGGTGATATCTTGATCTAGATAACACTTTGTCACAGGACTGTCCTGTGCATTGCAGAAAGTTTAGCAGCACTGGTGGCCTGTACCAAGTAGATGTCAGTAGTAACCCATGACCCAGGTGGTGACAACAGCAAATACTCCTTGAGAACAATATTGTTAACATAAAATTTTAATGAGAAAATAGATTTTCTACAACGAAAAGTTGAGTAAAAAGTGTGTCATGTATTTATATTATTGAAGACCTTGAATGTCGCACTTAATAGAAGACAGCTGGATTCTCTAGGTCTTTCTTTGAAATTTGCTTTAAAGAACAATAAGATGGCCAGGTGTGGTGGGAGGCACCTGCAATCCCAGCACTTTGAGGAGGCCAAGGTGGACAGATTCATTTGAGGTCATAATGTTGAGACCAGCCTGACCACCATGGTGAAACCCATCTCTACTAAAAATACAAAAAATAGCTGAGCATGATAGTGCATGCCCGTAGTCAAAAAAGGGAAGCAATGACATGACCTAATCTCATGCAAATATGTAGTTGGTAAAAGGTGCATTTTTAAAGCTTTGAGACACTTGTGGGTATTTAATAATAAGTGAAAACTTGACAAGTGATACTTTTTAAAATTAGTTGCAGTGGTATTATACATATTAATAAATTTATTTGGTCAGCACTCACTAATCTGTCTTTCATGGTTAATGGATCTTTCCCCTAATACTTGCATTTATAATATCATGCATTAGTTATTTGGAATATATTGGTTTATGTTTTATTGTGTCAAAAATCACTTTGCACCACCAATATTATTTTAAAAGTCTTTAAGTGTCGAAAAGCTGTCAAGCCTACAGTAGAAGGAACGAGATTTCAAAGTCCTCAGGAAAGCTTAATTTGTGATTGGGAACTCATGTTTATTTTCCTTGAAGTGACAACCTCAGTTCATTTATTTTTGAGAATGATAGTTGTCCCTTTTTTTTAGACTGAGTCTCACTCTGTCACTTGGCTGTAGTACATTGGCATGATCTCAGCTCAAGCAATTCTCTCACCTCAGACTCCTGTGTGGCTGGGACCACAGAGGTGTGGCACCACGTCTGGCTAATTTTGGTGTATTTTTGGTAGAGACAGAGTTTCACCATGCTTCCCAGGCTACTCTCAAACTTCTGAAGGCGCTCAAGTGATCTGCCTGCTTTGGTCTCCCAAAGGGTTTGGATTTTAGAGGTGAACCATTGCACTAGCACAGTAGTACTTTTAAATAAAAACGATGTTCTGTGAAAAAAGTGATTGTTCAGCTCACGATTAAATCATGAAGTTTTTTAAACACAACCATACTGCAGTCAGCAGAAGTGCTTCTTCTTAGCTTTCTACTGATTCAGAATATTAAAGAGACATATCGAGATTTAGTAACACCATTAATTTTTACCACCTCAACAAAGACATTCTTAAGGACTTTAGGGTGTTTTTTAACTGTAAGGGACAATAAAGAACAGAATTACTACCGGTGTAATTGGTACCACTGCCTTGATTTAGGCTGAGAAACCAGCAGTTTTATCCACCTCTGCTTTTATACAGTTATGGCAAGTGTCTATGAAAAAGCAGTCAGGGTCTTTGTATTACTTTCTTAATTTAAAAAAGAAATTTTTTTAAGTCAACTTTCTCAGGTTGAATTATTATCATTATCAGAACAGTGTCCAGCAGAGATGGTGGCTCAGGCCTGTAATCCCCGTACTTTGGGAGGCCAGGCAGGTGGATAACCTGAGGTCAGGAGTTCAAGACCAGCCTTGCCAGCATGGTGAAACCCTGTTTCTACTAAAAATAAAAAATTAGCTGAACGTGGTGGTAGGTGCCCATAATCCCAGCTACTTGGGAGGCTGAGGCAGGAAAATCACCTGAACCTGGGAGGCGGAGGTTGCAGTGAGCCAGGATTCCACCATTGCACTCCAGCCTGGGCAACAAGAGTGAAACTCCATTTCAGGAAAAACAAACAAACAAAAAAAAACAGTGTTGACCTCTTAGGCCTTCTCAGAAAGGGTCTTCGGGATCCCCAGAGGTCCACAGAGCACATTTGGAGAACCACTGGTTTATCACATAGGCACGATACATTAGTTTTACAAAGTTTAATCAAAGACTAGTCTCTTTTGAAATAAAAAGGCAGATGAGTTTTTAATTCAAGCAACAGAAAACAAATACATTGTGAAAGTATACTACAGAGAACTAAAAGGAAGCTAGGAAATCAGAATCACATTTACATTTATTAAATTCTGAAGACTTTATTGCCCACCACTACTGCTTTGTAAAACATTCTTGTGTTTCAGTGTGTGGTTAAGAAGAGTAAATATATGTTTGGTTTACTGCCATTGCCTGTTAGGGAGGGTCAATACCTATAGGCAGCTCTGACTGGTTATTGTGAGAAGGACCTCACAGTACAGGACCTGATGTACTGAGGAAGAAAAGGTCGGGAAACCTGCAGGGCAGGATCCAGGAGAAGAATTTGTAAAAATTGTTTGCTTTGGTGAAGTAAACACCAAAGCACATAGGAGGCATTATTATACTAAATAGATACTGTACTAAGATATTAACAGTTTTTGAAGTAATGCATATTCTTATTTTATAGAGATGCAGATAGAACTTTGGGCATATTTGACGAACGTATATTCCCACTTTATGTAAGTGGCACTTTATTCAGATTGTATTTTTATCATAGACTTGTATTTGTTTCATGCTGAAGTCAAAGCCATCTTTAAATCTTCCCCATTTCGTGTTGCATTTAATCCTCTTAGGTGTTGTAAAAAGAATGTGTTGGAATAAGAACTGATCTGCAGCTCTGTTTAGTTAGTGATCTACTATAAGTAAATATACTATCCAAATAACAGAAAATGTATCTTTTAAAAGACAATTATTGGTAGCATCAAGCAATATGAGTATATATAATAACACAGAAGAGTGACTTTTATGAATAGAATTAAAAATAATTTGTTTAAATCAACTTACATGGTTTACAATTTTAAAAATGTACTTCCTCAAGTACATAATAGCCACATGTGGCTAGTGACTATTGTATTTAACAGCATAGGCTTAGAGCCTCATGGTTACAGGAAACTGGTATTTTCTCAAAGTTTATTGCAGAGAATGACATACCATCAGTAAGGCATTAAAGCCTAAGAGTAGCTTACATTTGGATAGAATTATGTGGGGCAAAGAGTAAAAAAGAACAAAAATTTTCTGAACTTTAGCTCATATGATTTTTAAGTGAATGTTGATGAGTATTAAATCATTATGGTATTTTAAGATCCCACTGTTCATATTGTAAAAACTGAAAGACATCTCACCAATCAAAATTATTGTAAATGATACATGGGCACAAATGTGAACAGTGCTGTCTTAAGAGCACTTCAGGTTTTCTCTTCAATGGATACTTACATTGCATCCTTTCTTCTTTCAGCAAGGAGAGGTTCCGGAAGAATACTTTATATATGATCCTGCACACAAAATGATTTTCAAATTCATGCGTATCCTGTTTCATGCCAAAGGGCTAAATGCTGACTTAGCAATCATAAGTTTGGTAAGATATTTTCTATTTATAAAGCATCTTTAGAAATTGGTCTTGTAGAGTGGCCTAGCCAATGTGGTAAAACCTTGTCTCTACCAAAATACAAAAATTAGCCAGGCATGGTAGCACGCCCCTGTAGTCCCAGCCACTCAGGAGACTGAGGCAGGAGAACTACTTGAACTCAGGAGGCAGAGTGCAGTGACCTGAGATCAAGCCAGTGTACTTCAGCCTAGGCAACAGAGCAGGACTCTATTTCCAAAAAAAAAAAAGAAATTGATCTTGTAAACAGGGTAGTATGTTCCTGATTTTAAATGAAAGTAGGTTTCTGAAATTATCTCAGAACTTTAAGAGAAACTTATGAAAGCAAATACACACATTTAAGTTGATTCATCATTATGGCTTAAATGTTGCCTTGCGTTTCTCATTACAGAACAATTGCTATTAAAGGCAGCAGGAGGGATTTCTGATTTCTCCCCCCACACTTCAGTGCACACATGCACACGCAGTGCGCATACATCCAGGGCATGTGGAGGGCTTGGAATGAAGAGGAGTAATAAGACCATCTGGTTCATGGGCAGGAATGCGTGGCATTGTAGGTCTAAGCTGAGTCCCAGGGTGTATCCCCAGGCAGTTCTCATGTATGTTGTGATTGAGAGCTACTGCCCTCCACTCATTGTTCCTTGGATGTGTTAATCTACCCCCGCTGGGCAGAGTAGGTAGCAGAAATATTTGGACTGTGATTGTGATATGGCCCCTTACTTAACCTGATGAAACAAAGTCTCTGTAGAACATAAGAATAAAAGGCATCTGCTTTCTGGTCAAAACCAGAAGTATTCTGGTTTTTCATAAGAATTCTTATCACAGCACTTAAATTGAGCTAAATCAAAGGCCAGTGCTCTGTTTTGCAGGTATACATAAAAAGACTTCTAAAGTGTGCTGATATCAACATTTGTCCATCCAACTGGAAGAGGATTATCTTCAGAGCCATTCTTCTTGTCATCAAGGTTGGGAGCAATGTGGCTGTGTGCAATGAGGACTTATGCAAAGTCTGAGAAAATGACAGTTGACGATATGTGAGTTTGTACGGTTTTTGTGAACTTTCTAACCATTTTTGAATACTTTATTTGCTCCCATAAACTTAAACACTTTGAGAAATACTTTTAAAGGTTACATTATGCAGATAATAAGAATGGGCATAAATACCACATACTCTTTCTCCCCAGCTTTAGAAGAACAGTTCATATTTTTCACTATTCATTGGTAGATCTTGGTAAATTGCCGTTGTAGTAACCTCATAAATGGAAAAGTATTTTTCTGGTGAATGTTTTTGGCAAATATCTTAACAGTGTACAATGAGAAACATAATAGTACAGTCAGTTTCCTTATGGCTTTTACAAGCTGTCTGCAAGTTCTAGTCTCTTTGTGAGGAGCGCATATCTGGCCTTTGAAATAATTGTTTGCCCATTGACAAGTCTGGGGCCTCTGCATTGTGAAGTATAGCTTCACCCTGAGTCATAACATCGTGTATTTGCATTTGCTGGTGTTCCCCCGCTTTTCTCTGAAGATCTGTTATGTAGAAACCTTGAGATACAGAATAGCCACAGTTCCCTGTGCCCCTGTCCTCTCCCCATTAGGAGTGTTGCATCACTGGGCTGATGAGTTAAAAGTTCCAGTGTTCCCCTCAGGCAGTCTGAGAAACATTGCTGGGGCATCACCCCATGCTCACCACACTCAGGAGGTTCCTGGGGCATTAATGCAAGCACAGCAGCCCTTGGGGGGGCCCCAAGTTATCTATGAGAATGCAAGAAATCTTGCTGAATCATGGAGTTGCTCATAGAGGCAACTTGACACTGAAACAGGAGCTTCATGGGTCTTTCTTCCAGTCTGGCCTCATGACTACTGTAAAGGGAAGGGTCTTGGAGCTGGTTGGTAGGGTGAGCCAGGGAGGCATTTCCAGCAGAGGCTCTCACAGTGTCCACTAGACAACGAGAATGGCTTTGTGGGTGACACTTAGGAAAATCTGAAGGAATACTTCTTGATGACATAGAAGTATATGAGGCATATGAAGATGAAGATCCTCAGGCAGTGGAAAGAGGTTTTTGTTTTTTGTGGTTTTTTTGTTTGTTTGTTTGATTCTTTGTTTTTACATTTGCCTATTACTCCAGATAAAACTGATTCAGGATGTATGCAGTCACAAATAGAAGTCTCTGCCAATTGCGCTCCCCACAGGAATAACAACTTTAGCAACTATCTAAAAAAGCACCTCCATAAGAACTGAAAATTATTTAAGTGTTCATATGACATGGTTTTAACGTCATATCACTGAAAGAGGCACTGAACAGCATAGAAAAGACAGTCTTGAATTGTTGATGCCAGCACTGTGAACCTGTGGCAAGGAGAGAGGCTACATACTTGGGGAAGGGAGAGCACTGCAGCTGTGGGACTTTGCCTGAACTCAGTGCTGCCTCATCATAGCATAAAGCAAAACAAAGCTGAACCCACCCAGTACCCACCCACAGAAAAAACATTTAGACTAGCCCCAACCATAGGGGAATTACTCATCCCCGTGGTTGGAACTTGAGTTGTGAAAGCCTGGCTGCCGTGGGATAAAATAGTCTGGGGTCCTTAATAAACCTGAAAGACTGTTTAGGTCACAAGGACTGCAACTCTTAGGCAAGTCCAAGTGCTGTGCTGTGCTTCAGCCAGTGTGTTTGGGGGCCCACCCCTCCTCCAACCCTGGAGAGTGCAGAAAGACTTCTTTCTTCCACTTGAGGGGAGGAAATAGGAAAGAGGACTTTGTCTTGCAACTTGGATACTTGCTCAGCCACAGTAGGAGAGGGTACTGGTCAGAATCATGAGACCCCCATTTCAGGTCCCAGCTTCAGGATAACATCTCTAGACAAACTCTGGGCCAGAAGGGAACCTGCTACCTTAAAGGGCAGGACTCAGTAATGGCAGGATTCATCACTTTGTGATGAAAGAGCCCTTGGACCCTGAAGAATCTTCAGTGGTAAGCAGGTAGTACATGCTTTGGGCCTGGAGTGAGACTGAGAGATGTGCTGGCTTCAGGTGGAACCCAGCACATTCCTAGCTGTGGTGGCTATGAGGAAAGACTCCCTGTGCTGGATAAATGCTGAGGGAAAAGTAAAGAGGATTTTTCTTGAGCTTAGATACCAGCTCAGCTAAAGTGAGGAGAGCACCAAGTGTGCTGTAGGAGTCCATGATCCAGGCCTTGGTCCTTCAATGGCATCACTGGACCTACCCTGGGCCAGAGGGGAGCCCACTGCCCTGAAGAGTGAATTCCAGGGCAGGCAGCATTCACAAGCTCACTGAGAGCCCTTGGGCATTAAATGAACATCAGTGGTGACCTAGCACTGATCTCCATGGGACTGCTATGATGTTCTGAGTGCAGACAGACTACTCTGCCATGGGGAAAGGGAGGGAAGAGTGGAAAGGGATTTTTCTGGTGGATTCAGTGCCAGCTCAGCCATGGTAGAACAGAATACCAGGTAGATGTCTGAGGTTTATGACTCCACCCCTGGCTTCCAGACAGCACCTCTGAACCCATCCAGGGAGCAAGGGAACTTACCGCAGTTAAGGGAAGGACAGAGGACTGGCTGGCTTCACTACCTGCTGATTGTAGAGACCTGGAGCCTTGAGTGACATAGGTGGTGGCAGTGGGTAGTTGTTACAGTGGGCCTTGTGCAGTCACAGAGCTGCGCCACCTTCAGACCTAGTGCCGTCTGGACAGACCTAGTGCTGTCCCAGGGGTCGTGGCCACAGCGGTGCTTGTATCACTGCTCTCCTAGCTCCAGGTAGCCTAGCACAGAGAGACGGACGTCATTTGCGGGAAAGTAAGGGAAGCAGCGAGTCTTTGTCCACTAATTTAGAGAATTCCTTCATGTCTGATCTTAGACCACCAATGTGGAACCTTCACAATTCTGCAAAAACCAATTATATTCTTCACAGAAATAGAAATTTAAAAAATGAATCCTAAAATGTACAGGCAACTACAAAAGACTCAGAATATCCAAAGCTAACCTGAACAAAAACAAACAAACCTGGGGGAATTACATTATCTAATTTCTTTTTTTTTTTTTTTTTTTTTTGAGACGGAGTCTCGCTCTTGTTACCCAGGCTGGAGTGCAATGGCGCGATCTCGGCTCACCGCAACCTCCGCCTCCTGGGTTCAGGCAATTCTCCTGCCTCAGCCTCCTGAGTAGCTGGGATTACAGGCAGGTGCCACCATGCCCAGCTAATTTTTTGTATTTTTTTTTTTTTAGTAGAGACGGGGTTTCACCATGTTGACCAGGATGGTCTCGATCTCTTGACCTCGTGATCCACCCGCCTCGGCCTCCCAAAGTGCTAGGATTACAGGCTTGAGCCACCGCGCCCGGCCCACATTATCTAATTTCAAATTACCCTCTACGCCTGTAGTAACTAGAACATCATGGCACTGTGATTAAAAACAGACATGTAGCCCAGTGGAACAGAATAGAAACCCAGAAACCAATTCATACATCTGCAGTGAACTCATTCTCTATGAAGGTGCCAAGCACATGCAATGGGGTAATGACAGTCTCATCAGTAAGGGGTGCTGGGAAAACTGGATATCCACATGCAGAAGAATGAAACCAGGCCTCTATTTCTTACCTTATACAAACATCAAATCAAAATGGATTAAAGATGTAAGTCTAAGCTGGGCGTGGTGGCTCACACTTGTAATCCCAGCACTTTGAGAGGCCAAGATGGGAGAATGGCTTGAGCTCAGGAGTTCGAGACTCTCTGGGCAATGCAGTATCTCTGTCTTTTAAAAAACTAAAAACAGATTTAAATCTAAGACCTCAAATTCAAAACTAAAATAAAACAGTGGGAAAACTCTCCATGATATTGGACTGGGCAAATATTTCTTGCATAATGTTTTCTAAGCAAAGACAACCAAAGCAAAAATGGGCAAATTAGGTCACATCAGGTTAAAAAGCTGCACAGCAAAGAAAACAGTGAACAAAGTGAAGTGACAACCCACAGAATGGGGGAAGGTATTTGAAAACTGACAAGGGATTAATTACCAGGATGCTAAGGAGCTCAAGTAACTCCATAGGAAAAAAATATAACAATCGAATTTTTTAAATGGGCAAATTTTCTGAATAGACATTTATGAAAAGAGGACACATTAGGCAGGCTTGGTGGCATGTGCCTGTAATTTCAGCTGTTTAGGAAGCTTAGGTGCAAAAATTACCTGAGCCTGGGAGGTCAAGGCTGCAGTGAGCTGTGATTCTGCCACTGCACTCCAACTTGATTGACAAAGTGAGACCTGTTTGAAAACTCCTTAAGAAAGGCATACCAATGGGAAACAGGCATATGAAAAGATACTCAACATCAATATCGTTGATGTTCAGAGAAATGCAAATCAAAAGTACAATGAGAGATCATCTGACCGTACTTAAAATGGCTCTTATTGTAAAAACAGGTAATAACAAGTGCTGGCGAGGATGTAGAGTGAAGGTAACCCTTGTACACCGTCAGTGGGAATGTAATTTAAATACAGCCACTACGGAGAACAGTTCGCAGGTCCTCAGAACTAAAAATAGAGCCACCATATGGTCCAGGAATCTCACTGCTGGGTATAAATCGAAAAGAAAGGAAATCAGTATATCAGAGAGATACCTGCCTCTCATGTATGTTGCAGCACTATTCACAACAGCCAAGATTTGGAAGCATTCTGAGTATTCATCAACAGATGAGTGGCTAAAGAAAATGGTTCATATACACAATGGAGCACTATTCAAGCATAAAAGAGAATGAGATCCTGTTATTTGCAACAACATGGATGGAAATGTTAAGTGAAATAAGCCAGACACAAAAAGACAAAATTCACCCATTCTCACTTATTTGTGGGAACTAAAAATTAAAACAATTTAACTCATGAAGATATAGAGTAGGAGAATTGTTTGCAGCTGCTGGCAAAAGTAGTATGGAGGATGAGAGGAGTAAGGGGTGATGGTTAATAGGTGCACACATTTGGTTAGAAAGAATAAATAACGCCCTGTGCCCCTTCCCAGCCTCCCGGCCCAATTGCCAGCTCTCCTTCCTCGCACCGCCACCATGCTCTCCGTCTGCGTCCTGCTTGCGTCCATCACGGACCTGCAGCAGCTGCAGCTCTCGCCGCTGAAGGGTCTCAGCCTGGTAGACAAGGAGAACACGCCCCCAGTGCTGAATGGGACCCGCGTCCTGGCCAGCAAGACCGCGAGGAGGATATTCCAGGAACCCGCTAAGCCAAAAACTAGAGCAGCCGCCCCTGGCGTGGAGGATGAGCCGCTGCTAAGAGAAAACCCTCGCCGCTTTGTCATTTTCCCCATCGAGTACCACAACATCTGGCAGATGCATAAGAAGGCGGAGGCCTCCTTCTGGACCGCTGAGGAGGTAGACCTGTCCAAGGACATTCGGCACTGGGAATCCCTGAAGCCTGAGGAGAGATACTTTATATCTCACGTTCTGGCTTTCCTTGCAGCAAGTGATGGCATAGTAAATGAAAACTTGGTGGAGCGATTTAGCCAAGAACTTCAGATTACAGAAGGCTGCTGTTTCTATGGCTTCCAAATTGCCATGGAAAACATACATTCTGAAATGTATGGTCTCCTTATTGACACTTACATAAAAGATCCCAATGAAAGGGAATTTCTCTTCAATGCCATTGAAATGATGCCTTGTGACAACAAAAAGGCAGATTGGGCCTTGCGCTGGATTGGGGACAAAGAGGCTACCTATGGTGAACGCGTTGTAGCCTTTGCTGCAGTGGAAGGCATCTTCTTTTCTGGTTCTTTTGCATCCATATTCTGGCTCAAGAAATGAGGACTGATGCCTGGCCTCACATTTTCTCATGAACTTATTAGCAGAGATGAGGGTTTACACTCACATTTTGCTTGCCTGATGTTCAAACACCTAGTACACAAACCATCAGAGAGAGTAGGAGAAATAACTATCAATGCTGTTCGGATAGAACAAGAGTTTCTTACTGAGGCCTTGCCTGTGGAGCTCATTGGGATGAATTGCACTCTAATGAAGCAATACATTGAGTTTGTGGCAGACAGACATGCTGGAACTGGGTTTTAGCAAGGTTTTCAGAGTAGAGAATCCATTTGACTTTATGGAGAATATTTCACTGGAAGGAAAGACTAACTTCTTTGAGAAGAGAGTAGGCGAGTATCAGAGGATGGGAGTGATGTCAAGTCCAACAGAGAATTCTTTTACCTTGGGTGCTGATTTCTAAATGAACTGAAGATGTGCCTTTATTTTGCTGATTTTTTTTTCCATCTCATGAAAAAATCAGCCGAAGTGTTACCAACTAGCTACACCATGCATTGTCCATGATGTTCATTAACATCATCTTTAAAACTGTAGCTACCTCACAGCCAGTCCTGTTTATTTATAATGCTGGTGCTATCACCTTTTGCTAGCAGGCTGGCTGGCTGTGACTTACCATAGTCTTCTTGGCTTTAAAATGAGGGGTGAGCTTCTAGTGAGCTTGACACAGCAGGATTAAACATTTCATTTAACCAGCACAGGCAGTGGAAAGATGCAGTCTCACTGCTTCAATGCAGATTTTAATGTTTACTTAAGTATAAAACTGGCACTTTACAAATAAACATTGTTTGTACTCAAAAGATGATAATAGCTTGATTTATTTGGTTTCTACACCAAACACAAAGCATTCTCCTGACCACTAACAGGAGCCAATTCACAATTCACTAAGGGACTAAAGTAAGTTAAACTTGTATAGACTCAGCATGTAATTCTAACTTTTATTTTAATGAATTAAAATACTCATTAACCAACTTTAAAGTCAATACTGTGTATAGCTAGATATTAGTCTGTTAGTGCCAGATACAAGATGGGTTGTGTGTTTCCCCTGTGGCTTGGATAGTGTTCTGGGATTCTCTGCCCCATCTGAGTAGAGTGTTGTGGGATCAAGGAATCTCTCAGGGCAAGGAGCTTCTTAAGTTAAATCCCTAGAAATTTAGGCATGATCTGGGCCTTCATATGGGTGAGAAGCCGTTTCATTTTATTTGTCACTGTAGTTTCCCCAACTTCTAGTTGATAAGATTCTTGAAGAGTTTTCATATGTGGGAGCTGTGGTAGTATTGTAAAATTTCAAATCATCCTTAAACAAAATGACCCACCTAAGATCTTGCTCCTGTTAAGCGGCAAAATTGTTGTTTATTCTAGTTTTGTTTGTATGTAAGTAGGTTGTGTGAGTTAATTCATTTATATTTACTATGTTTTTTAAATTAGAAACTTTTAAATTATACATGTCCTTTTTTAGATTTTGCTGTAGTTCATACTTTGAAATAATTGCCCAGTGTCTTATTTTAGCATTGCCTAAATCTGACCATCATCAAGGGGAATCTTAAGCTTCAGTAGGAAACCATGAGTTATAAATACAGTTTCCATTCAAATATTCATTTCGTAAGAAAACTAATATTCTTAATAGGGCTACTTTGAATTAATCTGTCTTTATGTTTGAGAGAAAAGAAAACCTGTGTTTATATTTAGGAGAAGCCATGAGTTATTAATACAGTTTCCATTCAAATATTAATTTCAGAAGGAAACAAACAAATATTTTTAATAGGGCCACTTTGAATTAATCCGCCTTTATGTTTGAGAGAAAAAAGCTGAGACATTGCTTGAAAGATGATGCAAGATAAATGTTGACCTTTTGCCCCCATTTGTTAATTGTATTCACTATTTGAACATTGTTGTGTTCTGTTGTTAGGTTTCATCATTTATTGTATAGTTAATTTTTAAATCTCTGTATACCTTTCCCTAGCTTTTAAGTTATTGTTACCTAAAGTTAATGAATCCAGATTATATGGTCCTTATACTTATATAACATTAAAATAAAGAAAGGCTTTGCCTTGCATTGTGGGATACAGGCAGAAGTTAGAATCAGGTTTTAGGATTCTGTCTCATTAGCTGAATAATGTGAGGATTAACTTCTGCCATGCCAACTCATACTGTTTCCCAATCGGTTGAAAGGGAAACAAGTGTTTCAGTCTCAAAATTGAATACTACACAAGTGTTAAGTGATTAAAATAAAAGTGTTCTTATGTTAAAGAAAAAAAGAAAGAATAAATAACATCTAGTATTTGGTAGCACAACAGGGTGACAACAGTCAAGAATTATTTAATTGTACATTTTACAGTAACTAAAAAAGTGTAATTGAATTATTTATTTAAAAAAAAACAAAATAAAAGGATACATGCTTGAGGTGCGATGGATTTTCCATTTACCCTGCTGTGATTATGCCACATTATAGGCCTGTATCAAATAATTTTATATACCCCATAAATACGTACACCTACAATGTACACTCCAAAATTTTTAAAGACTTTCATTCAGAATTAACACAGTGTATATTTACAATTGAAATGAGGCTTCTTGTAACCAAGAAGAGACTAGTGATGGTTGGTTGCTGTTCAAATGGCTGCTAAGTTACCACTTTGCCAGTAGTATAAACTGAGTTGTCATGGTGATGTTGCTAGTAGCCATTTTAGTAAAGGATTTAACAGAAAATGAATGTCATTTGAAAGTTGCAGAAGCTAAAGTTCTCTTAATCACTACTGTCATCAATCTGTAAACTGGTTTCTTACCTTTTTTTTTTTTTTTTTTTTTTGTTGAGACAGAGTTTTGCTCTTGTTACCTAGGCAACAATGTGCAATGGCATGATCTTGGCTCACTGCAACCTCCGCCTTCTGGGTTCAAGCAGTTCTCCTGCCTCAGCCTCCTGAGTAGCTGGGATTACAGGCATGTGCCACCACACCAGGCTAGTTTTCTATTTTTAGTAGAGATAGGGTGTTGCATAATATTCAGGAGACTGGAGAGACCAATGGGTGAAAGAGGAGGATTTTATTAAGGTAGCCACCAGCTCAGCGGATTGAATCCCAAGGCTGAGAGCCTAACAAAGACAGTGCTTGATTTGTTATACAGCCAGGATAACATAGCAGATTACAGGTTTACAGAAGCCAGAGGAAAGAACAGTTAACTTGTGACATGTCTTGTGATATACTTTACGTTTGAAAATCACATTCTGAGAAACACATTGCACATTCTTTGGGTGTTATATTACCCTGTGACCTTGCAGCTGGTCTGCAAGAAAAATGGGAGTCTTGAGATGCCCGGGAACTTTGCTGAGAAAGTGGGGAGAGTAGTTAAGGTAGATTTTATAGGGAGTTAGTTAATTTCAAGCAGAGCTGGGGGTTAGGTTTTATATTGAACACAACAGAGTAAAGTTTATTATGTAGCAATTACAGACCACTATTGTTATTATTTAATTTCCCTCTTCAGGGGTTTCTCCATGTTGTTTCTCCATGGGTCACGCTGATCTCGAACTCCCAACTTCAGATGACCCACCCATCTTAGCCTCCCAAAGTGCTGGGATTAAAGGCATGAGCCACTGTGCCCAGCTTGTAAACTGGTTTCTTGAAGGGAGCAAAATTTGTAATAATGAACACTCAGCTTCACTATAGTGGCAGTTAGATTGACCTCAAGACCTGCAGCTAATCTGGTGGGGCTCTAGCTCTAGTTCCAAGGTCAGAGAATACACAGGGAAATGTGCAGGTGTCCACAGATATGAGCTCCAGAGGCAGTGATGACAGAGGCCAGCCCCAAGATGACCAGTTTTACATAGTGCCGTTTGTGAACGCAGAAGTATCAGGAGCTATGCTCTGAAGAGGAGCTATGCTCACAATCTTTGGAGATTGAAAAACATTACAACAAAGTGTTCAATGGACAAATATCTTGTCCCTCTGCTGTTGATTATTTATGATGGTCTCTTTTTGACTGTAAATTGAACCTTTTAAAAATTAGTGTCTATCAGATTTTTCTTCAAACTTTCCAACATCTGTTAGTCTTGTTAGGATGTATTTGTCTTCAGAAGCATCACTAATTATCAGGGAAATGCAAATTAAAACCACAATGTAATACCACCTTACTCCTACAAGAATGGGCCATAATTAAAAAATCAAAAAATCATCTATGCTGGTATGGATTTGGTCAAAAGGGAACACTTACACTGCTGATGGGAATGTAAACTTGT
The DNA here is from genome assembly GCF_009761245.1 of Sapajus apella. NCBI lineage: Eukaryota > Metazoa > Chordata > Mammalia > Primates > Cebidae > Sapajus > Sapajus apella. The sequence goes on from NW_022437107.1 coordinate 2,384,919, forward strand.
ACAACCACTGTGGAAAACAGTACTGCCATTCAATCCAACAATCTCACACTGGGTATCTACCCAAAGGAAAAGAAGTCATATGAAAAAGTCAAATGCACATGCTTGTTAATAGCAGCACAGTTTGCAATTGTAAAAATGTGGAACCAGCCTCAATGCCCATCAATTAATGGGTAAAGAAAATTTGGAATATATATACCGTGGAATACTGCTAAGCCATAACAGAATGAAATAATGGCCTTCACAGCAACTTGGATGGAGCTGGACGTTATTCTAAGTGAAGTAACTCAGGAATGGAAAACCAAATATCATGTGTTCTTCATGAGAATCCAAAGTCATAAAATGATACAGTGGCCTTTGGGGACTAGGGAGGAAGGTTGGAAGGGAGGTGATGGGTTAAAGATTACATATTGGGTACACTGCTCAAGTGGTAGGTGAACCAGAAGCTCCGATGTCACTCCTAAAGAAATTATCCATGTAACCAAAACCACCCGTTCCTCAAAAACGATTGAAATAAAATTTAAAGACATTATTGATAAACAACTTATATATATACACATACACACACTCACATACATATATGTTAAACTGAGCAGCTTCTAGTCTGAAAATTTGTTGTGCTTGTAAAGGGTACACTATTCAGCCATTTAAAAAACAACCAAAACTAAGAAGATACATACTCTGTAGGGATAATTGTTTTCTTCAATAACTACTATTAATAAACTTGATCATTCTGTGAAATACCATATTTTACACAGTTAAAATATGTTTATGGAAATACAGAAAAGAGGTTATGAAGTGCATATAGTCCTATAGTAAATTAAGTCCTGGTCAGCTGATTATTCACATATCTGATTGACATTCCCATTATAGCCTTGTGGTTATATGAATAGGAAATTAATGTTGGAAGTAGTTTCAGCTGGGTTTTCAGTGAAACCAATGAGAAAACCACATATCTGCTTATATCCTAACTGCTTTCCATACCAGAGAACTTCAAGCATTTGTAGACGTAGCCAGTGGATAAAACATTGAAACTTTAAAAGCAAGAAACCAAATGTGCTGTTGAGGTATTGTTTTTATACAATTAAGTCTTTACAGTGATTACTATGAGAGTGATAAGATTACTCTAGTTCTGTATTTACACATTTGACCAAGTGCTGGATACAGTGGCTTATGTCTGTAATACCAGCACTTTGGGAGGCCCAGATGGGAGTATCCACTTGATCACAGGAGTTTAACACCAGCCTGGGCAAAAAGTGAGACCCTGTCTCTACAAAAAGAATTTTTAAAAATCTCCCAGCTGAGTGGCATGAGCCTGTAGTTCCAAGCCTTGAAAGGCTTAGGTGCATGGGTTACTTGAGCCTGGGAGGTTGAGTCTGCTGTGAGCTAGGATCATGCCACTGCACTTTAGCCTGGGTGACCCTGTCTCAAAAAAACAGAAACAAAAACAAAACGTTTGGCCAGGACAGGTGAATAATCATGCAGCAGAGGGCTGCTTCCAGCCTGTTTCCCCTTTCAGTGCATTCAACTCATCCCCACATTCTGTTGTGGCCAGGGGTGACAGATGCTGAGCACCTTGGGGTTTCATTTCTAACTCAACTCAGGAGAAACACTGTAAGGCCGGCATCCTGCCAGAAGGCATCTCATAAAATGAGTTTAGTTTAGCCAAGATGTCTCTCTCTGATCTTTCTACCATTGGAGTTGTACAGAGTATTCCTGCCCTGTAATAGTGACAGCTAATAAATGGCATCCATCATTTCTGTCATCTGATCACTATTGCAGTGCCTTGGGGGAGTGAGCATGAAGTCTGAGTTGTGCAATGGAATGTTCAAGAATGAGCCCCGAGTCAGCTGCACAAGTACAGAGGAGGCTGTCACCTTTCTCCTCATCCCAAACTTGGGGTGCTGGATTCAGAATGGACTGCAAGCAGCCATACCCCGTTTGGACATTAGGATAGGAACCCACCTGCATGTGTTTCAAAACAGAATTTGGAGTCATTCTAGTAGCTCAGTGTGATATTTTTAAATAACTAGTGAAAAGTGTTGATACCTGACTTAACAAAAAAATACTGCCTATTAAATGCATATAATATTGTTTAAAACGTATCTATAAAATTGTAACCTCAATGTTTTCTTGCAAAAGAAGCGGAAGTAAGTACAGAGAGACACTCAAATGAAGAATCACTGAGAAACAAAATAGAAGTAGTATAACATTTACTTATGTACCTTTTTGAAGATTATACAAGAATGAATTTGCATCAGGCTTTTCAATTTATGAACATTAGTAGGATTTCCCTCTAAGGAAAGTTTTCACAACAATGTTGAAGAAATTCTTAAAACTGTAAACTTTTCTGTATTTGGTAATCTGCTAGGGTTCCAATCCAATGTGCTTTCTTGTATTTATAAGGTCTATCTCCATTGTGTATTATCATGGGTCTTGGAGCAAATATCATGTAAATGAAGGCATTTCTACATTCTACACATTCATAGGTTTTATTTCAGAAATGAGTTCTTATCTTCATGTGGAACTGGAACAACTGAAGACCTTACCACATGTTTCTATTTATAAGGAATTTCCCATTGAATCCTTTCATGTTTTCAAAGAAATAAAAAAGCTGAAGGCTTTACCATGTTTCCTAAGATTATGTCATTTTTCTCCATATTAAATGTGAATATGTCTTTGAAAGCATAGAGGAAAATCAAGTTTTTTAACACATTTTTTTACATTCATGTTTTGCTTCTGGTACAAGTTTTTTTCTGAGTTTCAAAGAGAACTGGGAAAGTTGCATGCTTTCTTGTATTTCTTTGCTAGATTGGGTTCTGTCCAGTGTGAGTTATTTCATGAGTTCTAATAAACTAGAGCACATGAGAGCTTTACCACATTTCTTACTTAAGAATAATGTTTTTGAAGATAGCCCAGTGAACTAACATGGTCCTGTGTTGGTTTTGTTGTGTTTCTCCTTCCCCAGGAATGAGTTGCAAAGGTACTTCTTGGAGCTAATTAATTATAATACCAACGTTCCTGGAAGCATGTATAGCAGATACTACGTCTGTCTTTGTGCCTTGGCATTCAGGCATCACCTGGCTTTGCCATCTTACCTTCTTGACAGAGAAAGAGCATGGGATCTGCAGATAATGCTATGAAGTTACTGTAAGGCTGGTTGCCTTGCTGGGAGGTCAGACACACCCACCTCTGCACTCAGCACCTGACTCTGTACCCGGCACCAGGCTCTGCACTCAGCACCTAGCTCTGCCGCATGGCTCCCCTGGAAGGCTCCAGCTGATGCAACCCTGGCCGGCTCTCCCACCTGAAAACCGCCCCCAGCAACCCGCCAACCAATAGCGGCCCACCCCATCCCAATCCCGCTCCCCTGGAGCCAGTGAGAGCACCCAGCTGTTGCTCGTTACCCATAGCCACAAAAGCCCCATGCCCCAGGAAGTCAGTGTGACTTTCCTGGCCCCCTTTCCCAGGGACCATAGAACCTCAAACAGGAGCTGAATAAACTGGCATTTAATTTTCTTATACTTGCCTCAGTTTCCTCATTTTAAACTCGGCAATAACCCTTACAGTTACTAAGTGGGTTTTCAGTCAAACACCAGTGCCAACATTTATGACTAGGTCATATGAAATAGTGATTAGAAAAGTGGAAAGCTTCAAAATTAACCTACTGAAGAGCTTATTAACCTTTTGGCATTCTATTTCCGGTATCTCTTATGGTTTTTATAAGGATTGACATTTTTTGAAAAATTATAGATATTATCTCTTTTGTGGCCATAATTCAGAATGTTTTAATCAAATTAAATTCATTCTTAATGAATTTGAACGTTTTGAACCTTTGCCCTTGCAAATAATGATACAGAAATGATTTCTTGCCACTGTATTTCTAACAATGTCTACATACATAATGCACTTATCACTCTTGACTACTTTTTATTACTCAGTTTGCAAATTTCTGTCATTTTCTACTGTGTATACCACAGTGCAGTCAGTGACTTTATTCTAAAGGAATATTACAATGGGAAAAGCACAGAGCATCATCTCACAAGAGGCAGAAAAGGGCTGTGTTTTTTTATGGAGGTGCAAACAAGATTAGAAGGAAGGTGGGAGGAAGAGTGGAGAATGGCAAAATCAGATTCAAGCTTAGGGAAGGTTTCAGCCAAAAGTCAGCCTGTTCTTAGGAGGGGCATAAATGGGGTTTGTATGTTGGCTCAGACTGAAGGCAGAGCAGAGTCCGAGAGCTGGGGAAAGGAGAGAAACTTAAGCAAAGTTGTGATGGAATTCCTGGAACCCAGGAGGCAAAGGTTGCAGTGAGCAGAGATTGCACCAGTGCACTGCAGGGTGACAGAGTGAGACTCTGTCTCATAAGTAAATAAATAAATATTTTAAATAAAGCCTTGTTTTAACCAATTATACTTTGTATTTGTGTAATTTTGTTAATATAAAAGACCCACCTCTGGAAAGACTATTAGGATTTTCTTCTTACTCATATCCAGCTAGATTATACCACCCCGTTTTCTAAAAAAACAAAAAAACAACGAAGTTCCCATCAACTAATCTTATTATCAATTTACATCGATGATTCACAACATGCTTAGACTTTCTGTTTTGCCTAAATATTCTTTTTCTTGAACAACCTGGTCATTTTATTTTAGGACAAAAAATTTATCACACAAGATTCCTTCTTATATAAAATTGCTTTTTTTCACCTTTATCAAAAATACCTCTTTATACCTTTAACCTTCTTCTCTTATTTCCTGGTTCCTATTACCTCATTTTATACATAACTTTTATAAAAGCTTTGAATTAGTTAAAGATATTGACCTCCTAATAAGAACATTTTAAAAATGTTTTCCTACTTTTTTTGAGTTGGAAATTACCCAGCTACTTAATATCTGTTAATAACCTTAGATACCAAATCATATGACAAGTCTGTTTACAACCATTTATTCCATTACATTTACAAGATTATTTAATATTTTATCTAGATGATGAAAACTGTGATAGTCATTATTTAAAGTAAATTCCCTGTTAACCATTTTTATAGCTGTGAATTTCAGGTGTTTAAGTAATTTTCTTTTCTTTTTTGTTTGTTTGAGACAGTTTTGCTTTTATTGCCCAGGCTGGAGTGCAGTGGTGCAATCTGGGCTCACTGCCACCTCTGCCTCCTGGGTTCAAGTGATTCTCTTTCCTCAGCCTCCCAAGTAGCTGGGACTACAGGTGCCCGCCACCAACAGGATAATTCTTTTTGTATTTTTAGTAGAGACAGGGTTTCACCATGTTGGCCAGGCTGGTCTGGAACTTCTGCCATCAGGTGATCGGCCCCTACTCAGTCTCCTGAAGTACTACCAAATTAGAGGCATGAGCCACCATGCCCAACCTATTTAAGAAATTATCTTAAGATTAAATATAAGGGTATTTTACCAATAACTCAGAATGTAGATGTTTTCATTAAATCAAATTATTCCATGTCTTTTTTATCAAAAATTACACAAGCAATATCATTCTGTTTTGGGTCGGGATTTTATAGTTTTATAACCCTTATAACAACTCTTCATAGTATTCTGCAGAAATAAGCATGAAATGATGTGATCAACAAATGCAAACAAAAATGCTAGAAATTTTCACAGCATTTCTAATATTTTCCCAATAATCTGAAAGCCTGCTTATTTATAAAAGATTTTACTTAAGTCACATAAATGTGAAAAAGCATTTGACTAGTCTTTTTATTGATAAAATGGTTGACTTATGTACTTGTATTTCTGTTTACACCAATGAATTGCCGCTCTCTATAGTAGAGAAATATTGTGTACACAGCACATAAATACGAAACCTGTTTGGCATGCTGTCAGAAATACGACTTAAAGATTCATGAGAGTTCTTTTCTTTTTCTATTGTAGAATTTTAAATTTTTTCAAATTTTTTTTATTTAAATATTTTTTGGGGTAACAGCTGTTTGGTTACGCCACAAAACCACCACCACAAAAAAAAAAAACTAGATAGTTCTTTAAATTTTATTTCAAAATGAATATTTGAAATAATTTTAATGCTTTTATTTCTAACACTTGGTACTAGTGCTGGCTTGTTTTTGATAAAGATTGATTGAGCATTTACTATTATTTGGAACATATGTAGAACACGGTTCCTACTTTCTTGTTCTTCAGTGGTGATTTTTGAGATTTTGGTGCACTCATCACCTGAACAGTGTACACTACCCAATGTGTAGTCTTTTATCCCTCACCCACCTCCTGCCCTTTCCCCCAAGGCCCCAGAATCCATTGTATCATTCTTACGCCTTTGCACCCTCATGGCTTAGTTCCCACTTATGAGTGAGAACCTAAGATGTTTGGTTTTCTATTCCTCAGTTACTTCACTTAGAATAATGGTCTCCAGTTTTATCCATTATATTGTTCCTCTTCATGGGTGAGTAGTATCCGTGGCATAAATGAGGTCTAGGGAACTCCAAGGCTACTGAGAGTAGGTGGACTAGAGACATGGGTGAGAGTGGATAATTGCTATTCTCTAGGCCCTCCCTGCTTCATGAGTGCAAGCTGCTTTGGCAGCTCTGGGTGGCACCTGCCAAGGCTGCTGGGACTCAGGGATGCAAGGACAGAAGAGGGAAAGAAGACACCCTTCTCTTCCTCACATACCCAGGATATATCTGCTAGGAAGAGAAGGAAACCAGGTGTGCCTGCTCCCCTGTTTTTAGATGGGTAGCCATCCATCTTCCATCTGTACCTCTTTGAAATCCGTCCTGAACCCCTGGGACTCCTTTGAAAAAACATCTTTTTCTTTCTCCTCTTCTGTCCTGTCTTCACAGAGAGGTAATTCTGTCTCTATACTATGGGACACTTTCCTCAGATGCATCCTCCGAACTGAGAAAAGTTAAGTTTTCAAACCTTAAACTGGTTGGCTTAGGATTGGGCTCAGGGGAAGGGAACCCAGAAGCACAACATGCTGGCCAAAGGGCCAAGTTTCTTTTTACCAGTGGGGTTTTTGGCCTCCCTCTCCCTGAGCAAGCTGGTAAAAGGCCTTGGGACTTTTGAGCTGTCCTTACCCCTCCCCTTATTTTGATTCACTTTGATTTGTTTTGTTTTGTTTGAGAAAGAGTTTCTCTCTTGTGGCCCAAGCTGGACTACAATGGTGAGATCTTGGCCCACCAACCTCCACTTCCTGGGTTCAAGAGATTCTCTTGCCTCAGGCTCCCCAGTAGCTGGGATTTCAGGTGCCTGCCACCATGCCCATGTAGTGTTTTGTATTTTCAGTAGAGGCAGGGTTTCACACTGTTGGCCAGGCTGGTCTCAAACTCCTGACTTCAGGCAACCCACCTGCCTCAGCCTCCAAAAAGTGCTGGGAATACAAATATGAGCCACCACCCCTGGCTCGTTTTGTTTTGGTACCTGTTTTCTAATAATCTGGTGCGTGTTGTCTCACCTTCAGCCATCAAAGGTTGAATGGTCAAGCAGCTGGAGCCTTGGACAATGACCCCTTCTGCCAGGGACCCTTAGATAGGCCTCTGAGGGGACTCTGAGTGCTGTTTTCCCGAAACTGTCCCTGACAGTAGGAAGCAGCATTTTCATTCTATCAGCAGTTGGATGTACTTATTTAGAGAGAGGAATGAGGCGGCTGAGTATAAAGGGGTCATCAGAGAACCTCCAACAGCCTGCACGCTGGGAGGAGTGAGCACTGGAGTGGAGCCTCGGGAAGTTCGCACAGTTTGCAGTGTGGAGAGCCTGGCCCCTTCCCTTCCTGTGTGGAACCTGGAATTCAATCTGTGAAGTGGAAAGTCTACGCTAGCAGGACTCTCACTCTGCTGAGGCTCCCTGGTTCCTCTTTATCCTTTTTGCTTATAAATTTTATTTTTCTCACCCTTCAAAGTGTCTGTGAGCCTAATATTTCATGGCCATGTGACAAGGACCCCGTCTTTATTCTGGAATGTTTTACATTGGTCATTTATGCCTCATCATTCATCCATACCCGATGAAGAGTCACCACGGCAAAAAGGATAGTTCTTGAAATTTTATTTCAAGATGAATAATTGAAATAATTTTAATGTTTTGTATTTCTAGCACTTGATACTAGTGCTGGCTTGTTATTGAAGAAATATTGATTGAGCATTTAATATGACTTATTACTTGGAACATGTGTAGAAAATGGTTCCCTTTTTCTTGTCATTTACAGTCTAAAGAAAACCTATGTAAACCCCTTCACAAAAACAAAGATTTTATTTGTTTCTATCTATCTTATAAAAATAACTCTAAGCAGATCTGACATTCTTGAATAATTTCTAACTTTATTTTTGGCCTGATTCTCCATGATTGTGAGAGAATAAAAATAAAAATAAAAATAAACTAGTATATATTCTGGTCTGAAGAAAGTTGTCTTGACAATTTTTTTAAACATAGAAGTTTCAAGTTTCATGTCTTCATTGTATTTTTAAAAATGATTTTTTTGAAACATTTTTACTGAAATTGCTCCTTTTGAAGTCACTAGAGATAAAAGTTATGTAATTTAATGATTCATTTTAGGTTTATTACCGAGTCGAACATTCAATACTTTGTGTTGGCATATTTAATGACACATATATTATTAAGTTAAATTTTAAATAATTTTGATGTGATTCTAAAACAAGAATTTTGAAACATGAGATACATTTGATAAATTGCCGTGGTGTTGCAATATTTCACAAACCAATTTAATAACAATAATTTTTAAAGTTTTAAATAAAATTTAAGAAAATGAGTATTACACAGAGTTTCAAACATTGTCCAATATTCCAATATAATGGATCAAATGGGAAAAGCATGACAATTAGTTTTTCTGTTATATTGACAAAGCTAAATAATTATCTCCTGCCATCTATTTTATCTTGATTAAAACTATGGGTGAGTATCATTAAAATCAAATCTATTAGAATTTCTACAAATACATTTTATCTTGTGTCTTGTACTTCTTACTGGAATACATCTCCACAGACAGTGTTGCATTCCCATATCTATACTGCAAGAGTAAAATCTTGACCAGGCATGGTGGCTCATGCCTGTAATTCCAGCACATTGAGAGGCTGAGGCTGGTGGATCAGGAGGCCAAGAGATCGAGACCATCCTGGCCAACATAGTGAAACCACATCTCTACTAAAAATACAAAAGTTAGCTGTGCGTGGTGGTGCGCACCTGTTGTCCCAGCTACTCGGGATGCTGAGGCAAAAGAATCACTTGAACCTGGGAGGCAGAGATGCAGTGAGCTTAGGTCATGCCACTGCACTCCAGCCTGGTGACTGAGCGAGACTCCATCTTAGAAAAAAAAGAAGAAAATAAACAGCTCTAGGGTTCGGGTATGGTGGCTTATGCGTATAATCCCAGAATTTCGGGAGGCGAAGGCAGGTGGATCACCTGAGGTCAGGAGTTTGAGACCAGCCTGGACAACATGGTGAAATGCCATCTCCACTAAAAGTACAAAAATTAGCCAAGGATGGTGGCACATGCCTGTAATCCCAGATACTCAGGTGGCTGAGACATGAGAGTGGCTTGAACCTGGGAGATGGAGGTTGCAGTGAGCCCAGATTGCACCAGTGCACTGCAGCTTGGGTGACAGTGTGAGATTCTGTCTCAAAAACATTTCGAGTAACACTGAGCCAGCATTGAGTTTTACCATTTCCCTTCTCTGGTGTCTTGCAGTCTGTCTTCAAGGAGGCCTGAACTTGGAAGTGGACTTGGGTGCAAAAAGACAGGGCTCAGGACAGCCTTCCTGATCCAGCTGAGGAGCAGGAAACAGTCTCCTACCATGTAGAGAGAGTGCAAGAAACTCTTTTCTCTTTACTCCATTTTCTTGTGCCTCAGTCTTTTGTGGCCCACTGGCACCTCATTTCTGATAAGTAGAGCGGTGGCCTAAGCAGGTGGGCATACTCCATTGCTTTTTCACTCTTTCCGTCCTTTTATTGCTTGACGCCATGGTCATGGCAAGCTAGGTTTAGAGTGAAGTAAATAATCCCCTTGCTTGGGTGGCGCTCTGAAAAGATGAGCTTCTAGGAGTGGGCAAGGACCAGGGAAATCATGGCATGTGAGGAGTTCAGGACGGGGAATTCGAAAAGTTGTTTATGAGCTCCTGGGCTCATCACTGTGATTGTTAATTCTTTCATTTTTAGTGGGCATGTAATAATTGTATATGTTTATGGGATACAGGGTGATATTTCCATATGTGTATATAATGTGTAAATGATCAAGTCAAGGTAATTAGCATATCCATCACCTCAGACATTTTCATTTCTTTGTTTTGTGAACATTCAAAATCCTCTCTCCTAGCTTTTGGAAAATATGCAATAAATTCTTGTTAACCACATTCACTCTACGGTGTTTCAGAACAGAGGTCATTCCCCCATCTAGCTGTAATTTTGTATGTTACCCAGCCTCTCCCCAGCCTTCTCTCTTCCCTACCCTTTCTAGCCTCTAATGCCCACAATTCTACTCTCTACTTTCATGAGTTCAAAATGGTACTAGCTCCCACATATAAATGAGAACATCTTTCTGTGTCTGACTTATTTTGCTAAACATAATGTCCTCCAGGCTCATTCACGTTGCCATGAATGACGGGATGTCATTTACATTTATCTGGCAAAATAATATTCCAGTGTGTGTGTGTGTGTGTGTGTGTGTGTGTGTGTGTGTGTGTGTTTA
>NW_022437108.1:0-82244 GCF_009761245.1 Sapajus apella
GGACTTACTGTGTGACTCCGAACAAGCAGGCTCCTCTCTCTGAGCCCGGGGTTTCCCCAGGATCTACGGGGGTCTGATGCAGCTCAGGGGTTTCTGCAGTAAGTTCAGGGAAGGGAGGCAGCCTCGCTGACACACCCAAACTGTTAGGCCGCGGGAGATCCGCACATGGACGTGTTGAAGCAGGAGTGATGGCTGGAGGCCTGGCTAACGCATGTCAGGGCTGGCACAGCAGCGGGCTCTTCCACAGGCTGGGAGCCGGCCTGGGCATGGGGAGGAGCTGAGTGAGGGGCAGGAATGCTCAACAGGACAGGCACTGTCCCTGTGCAGCCCACCCCTGCCACCAGGCCACCCTGACGGCAGCCCTACAGCCATCACCCTGCATCAGAGACACACGTGGCTTCATCGACAACCCCAGGTTTTGGGGGGTACTTTATTGAAGGGGGTTTGCTTAGGCTGTGAGAAACCGGGTTGGGGGGTTGGAGAGGGAGAGAACAGTGGCGGGTGGGAGATGGGGAGACAGGAACAAACATCTGGTGTCCTCAGGGAGCTGTCTGTCCCTGCCGACTTCTTTCCCTCCCCTGCTGGGGTCGGAGCCACTGGTGGGTGGCTGCCCCCCCGGCCCGATGTGGGAAGCTCGCTGCTGTTTGGGCACCCAAAGAGTGACTTGAGACAGTCCCTGCTTATCTCTGAGCCTCAGTTTCCTCATCTGTAAGATGGGAATGTTGGACAGGTGTGGTGGCTCACACCTGTAATCCCAGCACTTTGGAAGGCCAAGGCAGGAGGACGGCTTGAGCCCAGGGGTTCGAGACCAGCCTGGACAACATAGTGAGACCTTTTCTCTAAAAAAGTCATTACTCTGGTGTGGTGGTGTGCACTTGAAGTCCCAGCTCAGGAGGCTGAGGCGGGAAGATCGCTTGACGCTTGGAGGTTGAGGCTGCAGTGAGCCGAGATTGCTTTAGCCCTGGGGGACACAGTAAGACCTCATCTCAAAAATAAAAAAAGAGCGGGTAGGGGGACTGTTTCCTGACCTGCAGGGCTGCTGTGGGCGGCAGGACTGACAACATGGTTAGTGGCACGCTGGGGTGTCCCTGGAGGAAAGAGCACAGCGACAGACAGCGCTGGCCTCTCCTGTGTGGACTTATGGACCCTCCTGAGAAGTGGAGAGAGCTGGGAACCCTTGCCCCATGGAGAGCTAAGTACAAAACTGTTCATACAAAGTCAGTTCATTCAAATGCTTCTCGTACAAACTCAGTAGGAAGAGTAATACCGTACATTTAAAACCCGGCCTAAGCCCACAGCTGGAGGAAGAGTCTTAGCTTTGGAAGCCTCTATAGAACTGACAGACAGGAACAGGGAGACTGGGGATCCAGCACGGATTCACCCCAGGGGTGTCCTCCCTTGACTCACTTCCCTCCCAGGAACCCCGTGATGCCCTCTCTGAGAGCTGCCTGCTCCATCTGAAGGGGAGAAGGGTGTGGCCTGGGCCCCGATGAAGGAGGCTCAGGCCCTCCCTCGCTCCACGTTGCTCTTGGGAATGGTCCCAAAGAGGTAGCTGAGGCACTGAATCACGCATGGGAGGTGATGATGGGTGCACCCTGAGGCCGCAGTTCTCACGGCATAACTAGAGCTGCCTTGGCTGAAGGAAGAACGCTGTCATGTGGGGTTTCTGGCATCGGGACAGAGAGGGGATGTATCCCAGCGCCTCTCCAAAAGCAAACTTCCATTCAACCTCTGGTGGGTCAGACATCCGTGCCAGGACGAGGAGGCGTGGCAGGGGGTGGTCCAGGGCTATCTGTAGGACAAGCCCCCGCCGGCGGACAGGGTATCTGAGGGGCACCAGCTCTGCCTCTAGGAGGCTGAGTGGGTGGTGAGTGGGGGGTCCTTCCTGTCACCAACAGGAGCAGGGAGAGAAGGGCAGAGGGAGAGGGGAGTGGTGGATAGACAGATGGGTCCACAGGGGAGCAAGCGGAGGGAGAAGGGGCAGAGCTGGGGAGCAGCTGGAGGGGTGCGTGGGGCTCCTCACAGGGAGGGCAGGGTGGCACCTTCCTTGTTTCCCACCTTGCAGCACTCCCCGTTCCTGGCCCAGGGCAGCTGAGGCTGCAGGACCCACTTCTCACTGTCACTGGGTCCCTTTGGGCCCCAACATGGTCACCTCAAACTTGTCTGGCAAATGAAGTCTGGCCAGCATTGGGGTGGCCCCACTGGGTGTCTCGGACACTCCAAACGGGCAAAGCCATGCCCTAGGCCATTCATGCCTGGGTCGCCTGCCCCTGCCCCCAACTGGACAGCCTTGGCTAGCTAGAAACCCCACAACCTGAGATAGCGGGGTCTGTGTCCACTCCAGGGTTGATCCCTGACAACCCCAGCCTGTGGTGGGAGAAGTGCAGCCTGTTTGACTCCCGATCTGGGGCCACTTCTGGCTCCTCCTGTCCTTTTTTCCTCCCTGAGGAACCCCTCTAGTTCATCCACGTTGGGTCGGGGTCTCAGGCCCCTCACTCACCTGCGGATGCAAGTCTGGCCATCATAGGCAGGGCCCAAGCCAGGGCCAGGGCGGGGGCTGGAGGCGGGGCACGGCCCGGACTGTACGCTGGCGGGCTGAGCGACAGGACTTTTGAGATGTGATGGTGTCTGTTCCACGCCGGGTTATGGTTTCTCTTGAAACCACAGAGACCTGGGTTCCAATCCCAGCTCTCCTATTTGGCTGTCAAACCTTGAAGTCCCCTCACCTCTCTGTGGCAGTTTCCTCATTTGTGAAATTGGGTTGATGAAGGTTAAATGCTTTAATGTACCTCAAGTGCCTAGCCCAGGGCCTGGCATACAGTAGGTGCTCAATAAATGCTTATCCTTTCTCCTCTGTCTCTGTCATCCTGTACATCCCTGTGATTCGTGGTTTACATACAGCTTTACATGTATCACCTCCCTTGTGGCAAAGCTTCAAACTTCCCCTCCAGAGGCTGCTGCATACAGTAGGTGTGCAATAAATGCCTGCCGTGGTTGACTAAGAAACAAATGACTATTGTTCTGTGGGGATCTGGGCAAACCTAAGCGCTTCCATCCGGGTACCCTAGGAGGCCTGGGATGGAGGCTGTGCCAGGCTGGCCTCAGTGGCGGTGAAGCCATTGATTCCACAACCTGTTCCTTGTTTTTCCTTCTCCTCAAGTCACCAGGGCACCTGGTCCTCGTTAGGGGCTAATTACTGGCCAGCTATGGGCCTGGGGCCGGGGCAGCTGCTTGGAAGACTGTGTTTGGAGGAAAAGAGCTTTCTTTTCAGGAATGAAAAAAGAAAGGAGAAGGCTTCTGCTCTATGAATCAAAAATTTGGGTGAAGATCTCTGCCGGCCCCATCTCCCCCGCCCTTTCCCCTCCCCTTCTTCCCTGTTCTCCAACTACACAGATGTCTGTGGAGCCTCCAGACAGGGCGCTCCCGCCCACAGCTGAGATTCAAGTTGGGATTAGCTGGGAGCCTCCCCCTGCCTTGTTGCTGGCTGGGCAGAGAGACACGGGACTGGAAAATAGCTGCAACCAGCAGGGCAGTAATCTCTCCTAGTAATCTGGGCAACCAGCAGGGCGGTAATCTCTCCCAGTAATCCCAGCAACCAGCAGGGCAGTAATGTCTCCCAGTAATCCCGGGAACCAGCAGGGTAGTAATGTCTCCCAGTAATCCTGGCAACCAGCAGGGCGGTAATCTCTCCCAGTAATCCCGGCTCACACGTCTCTGCTGGGGCTTCCCAGTTTACAAAACATTCACCTGGTCTCTTGACAACCTTGGGAAGCGTGTGTGTTGGGGACAGTGTCCTGGCCTCAGATGAAACGGAGGCTCTCAGTGAAACAGGGATGCCGTGGCTCCAGCACACACAGGCCCGGCATTCGCTCAGCCTGTAACCTGGGACTCAAACCCAGGACAGTGATGAACAGCACCATGCCAGGCAGACTGGCAGAAACCTGAGGCCCAATAGTATCATTTATAGCAAAAGAAAACCCCAGCGTCCACATTGCATTTAGTTATCCTGTCTTCCGGGTGTCCGTCATCTGGCACGGTTCTTCAGTGTTTCGTTGTCTTCTGTGATGTTGCCCTTTTTGACAAATACAGGCCAGTTCTTTTGCAGGTTATTTTTGGTTTGAGTGTGTCTGGTTTCTTCATGATTAGATTCAGGTTCTGCATCATGGTGGGAACGCCTGGGAAGTGAAGCCGTTCTCTTCTTACAGAGCCTATCAAGAGACATACATCTGGGTGGGTGCGGTGGCTTACACCTATAATCCCAGCACCTTGAGGACAAGACAGGCAGATCACTTGAGGTCAGGAGTTCGAGACCAGCCTGGCCAACATGGCGAAACCCGTCTACTAAAAACACAAAAATTAGCTGGGCATGGTAGTAGGTGTCTGTAATCCCAGCTACTCAGGAGTCTGAGGCAGGAGAATCACTTGAGCCCAGGAGCCGGAGCTTGCAGTGAGCTGAGATCACACCACAGCACTCCAGCCTGGGCAACAGAGCAAGACTCTGTCTCCAAAAAAAAAAAAACAAACCCTCAAAAAACAAACAAGATGCACCCATCCATAGGGTCATCATCGGGATGCTGACTTGCATCACTTGGCTGAGGTGATGCCTGCCAGCCCTCTCCCCTGTAAAGTTACGGTTTCCCCTTTGCAATGAATAAGCAAACGCCAACATTGAAAGGTCAGGTTGAGGAAGGAAGCCAGGAAGAGCACGGAGCAGGAGCAGCTGAGAGACCGGAGGGAAGCAGGAGGGCGTTCTGGAGCCAGCAGGAGGGGTGGCAGGAGCGGGGCGGGGCCGGCATTTGGGGCCAGTGCTGCCGAAAGAGGCGGAGAGACCATGCAGAAGAGGCAGAAGAGTGTCCCTGGGAGGCAGGTGCCACCTGCAGGTGGCGGGCATGGAGTTAAGCCTGGTTCGGGTGGCACAGTGGGCCCGGAGCCAACTCCTGCTAAGCAAATGTGAGCGGGAGGTGGGAATAGAGATGACTGGGAAACGCCTCTGTGGGGAAGGTGGTCTGTGGCTGGGCAGAGAGGGACAGGTGGGGACGGAGAAGCATGGGGGCGGGGGGGGACGGTTTTGAATAGATGGAGGGGACTTAGGACATCCAGAGTGTGACAGGAAGAGCCAGATGAGAGGTGCAAGTCCAAGGAGAGGGGTGAAATCCACAGCATCCCAGGTGGGAAGTGGGAGCAGATGACAGCAGACACGGTGTTTCTGAGGCCGTCGTGGGGGGTGCTTGTCCAACAGCGTCCCAGGTGGGAAGTGGGAGCGAATGATAGCAGACGCGCTGTTTCCGAGGCCATCGTGGGGGGTGCTTGTCAGAGCCCAGCCTGATGGGGCAGGTGGACGGGGACCGAGGGATGGCCAGGCGTATGGAGGAGAGTGAGCCATGCTGGGGATGACCCCTGGGGGTGGGGAAGCGGGGAGGGTGGGCTGCCCAGAGGTGAGGTGGCTGGCAGGTGGCGAGGAGGGCAGGTCCAGGGTTCCGGCCGTGAGACTGTCCCCAGCAGCTTTAGCTGCCTGGTGCAGATGGACAAGGCCGACCTGGGGGACGCAGGGCTGGGATGTTCCAGGAAAGCGGCTGGACGAGGAGGGTGGTGAAGGCTGGAGGGGTCTGAAGGACGAGGAGGAAGTGTAGGGAGGGCAGGGTCAGCGGTGGGGTCTCAGCGATGGAAGCAGGGGATGGCCTTCCAGGGAGACCGGCTGCCAGTGCTGCGGGAGGTGGTGGGAAGCCCAGGATGGCAGTGGGGTCCGGGCTGCGAGGGAGTGGAGGGGTCTGCACATGGGGAGGTCTGGGATGGGGGAGGCCAGGGCATTGGTGGTGGACCTTGGGAGGCCTGAGCCATCAGGGTAATGGCAGGAGTTGGGGTGGCCTGGAGGTGGCCAAGAGTGGGGTGGAGGTGGCCCTGAGCTGTGGCTGCTAGGTTCACAAGTGAGGGACCCACAGAAGCCCTGAGGAGGTGTTGTGGGGCACCCCTGGACACCAGGGCCCCAGAGGAATGATGCATTTTACAGAAGGGCACAGTCTGGGGACCAAGGTGGCCAGTGACCCACGCAACTTGGAACTGTGAGGCACAAGGGATGTGAGGGCCGAGGGCCACCTCCAGGGGCGAGCTGGGTCTGTCAGAGCTGGAGGGAAGGGAGCACAGGGAACAAACTGGAGTGGCTTGTGATCTGCTGGGGTGTGGGGTGACTATTTCCCGAACAGCTGTGCACCAGGATGATGGGCAGAAGCAGTCAGGGAGGAAGGCAGGGGGCTCCCCGGGCCTAAAATGCTTGGAGGCCGCTCCCTCATCAGGAAGGTGGGGGTCCTAGCCCCAGACCCAGCCCCGTCAGCACTGGCAGACCACTAGGGCTCACAGCCTCCTGCAGGAAAAGCTCACGTGGATGGGGCTGAGGAGGCAGCACTGGCCCTGGCCCGAGGCCACCAAGGCTGGGTCACCCTCAGCCTGGCCCAGGCCTCCCTTCCCAGAAATCAGAGGCTCGGTTGCCCCATGGGCATGCAGGGCACACAGAGGGTCTGCTGCTGCTGGGGAGGGGGTGGGCCCCCGTCCTCTGCTGTGAGGCCTTCGATCCCTCGGGGGCCTCTGGACACCTGCACGCCTGTCCTGCCTGCTGCTAGGAGCCCTCGCTGTGCCTGCTGGTTGGAAGGCATTGAGCACGGCTTGGTTTCTATTCAGTCAGAGACTGTGATCCAAGGAGAGCCCTGGGTCTCATGTCCTGGTTCTCTCTCTGCTACTTTGATGTGACAGGAGACTTTGGGCAAGTCCCTGATCCTTTCCGGGCCCTAGTTTCCTTAATGGTGTCCTGGGTGGTGACAGGCCCCCTGTCTAAAGCCAGCAGGCATCTGGTTCTGGATGTGGACGCTGCTCCCTGGGTTCAGATCAAATTCCCAGTCTGAGTTAATGACAGTGGGCAGTCCCCGGGACAGGAGCAGGGCAGGTGGGGGTGTGGGCAGAGGAGTGGGGTTTCTCTGGCTGAAAGTGGGGGAGAGGGGTTTCCTCAGGGAGGGACCAAGGAGGACAAGAGGAGACAGTGTGCTGGGGAGGGCGAAGGTGGAGGTCAAGGTGAGAGCAAAGCATGCAGGTGTCCCCGAAAGGCCAGGGACAGGGAACTGGGGAGATGCAGAGTGGCAGGGGCCTGGGGTGCAGGGGTGGGGCTGCATCATGGGCAGCTGGGAGGGGCCTCAGGCTTTGCCCTGAAGCTGTGAGGGCCGGAAGATGCTGTGGGCAGTGAGAAGCCTGGACAGGATGGGCAGCGGAGGCAGCTCTCAGCCGCGCCGACTGCTGGGAAGGGTCTGCTTGTCACATGCTGTTCTTGGAGAGTCACTTGCTGTGTCCCCAACCTCAACAGCTTAGCCTGGCAGTGCCTGTCAGAGGAGCAGCCACGCATTAGCCAGGAGGGGACAGCGTTGCCTGGATCTTCAAGCCCAGGCCTGTGCCCATCCACCTCGACCCCCACCCGCTCTGGCCTGACTGCTGCTGGGCGGACAGGCGCCATCTCCCGTTGGTCTTTGAGAAGGCTAGGGTCTCTGGGGCTGGCATTTGTCCTTCCTCCATTCTTGGCATCCAGACCCCAATTCACCTCCACCCCGGGACACAGGAGGGTGTGAGGGGAGTTCTACCTTGACCTGGCAGCCTGAGGCCAGTGTGAGGCATGGAGGGGACGTGGCTGAGGCCGGTGCAGGGGCTGGGAGGGAGGGTGGGAGCCATGGAGGGGGTGGGGGTGAGAAGAGCCTTCAGGTCCAATGACTCAGGCAGAAGCACACTATTCCGCAGAGCAGAGGGAGATGGGAAGCGAGCACCACCTCAGAACCAGCGTCCAACGGCTCATCCTTGTAACCCTGAGCAATTTCCAGGTTTTCATTTAAAGTGAAAACTGAGGTTAGGCACGGTGGCTCATGCCTGAAATCCAAGCACTTTGGGGGGCTGAGGTGGGCAGATCACTTGGGGTCAGGAGTTCAAGGTCAGTCTGAACCTGAACAACATGGCGAGACCCCGTCTCTACTAAAAATACAATAAGCCGGGCATGGTGGTGGGCACCTGTCCTCTCAGCTACTTGGGAGGCTGACATGGGAGGATTGCTTGAGCCCAGGTGGTAGAGGCTGCAGGGAGCTGTGATTGTACCACTGCACTCCAGTCTGGGCGATAGCGCAAGACCCTGTTTCAAAAAAGAACAGAGAAGAAAGTTGAATTGAGGACCCAACTTTGGACAGAAAGGAACAGAGGATATAATATTCTTTGGACTATTTTAAAAAGTACATGTACAGCTAAACACTTAGAAAACAGCCTGTGGTAAACCCCTCTAGGGATGTCCTTGGCTCTGGGCCCTGAGGTTCCCTCCATCCCACCTGCCCCCAGGTCCTGGGCTTTGTGTCTGCCCACCCTCTCAACAAGGCTGGCCTGGGCAGGCTCTCAGGAGGCTGCGGGAGCTCGGGGACCCATCTGTCTTGCAGCAGATTAGAAAGATGTCATTTTGCCGACAGTGCCATTTCTCACGGCAGCTGCAAAAATTAGTGATGCTTGTGCTGTCAGTGTTGGGTGGGGGTGGGAGCTGGCAGGTGACAGCAGCCAATGCCCCCGCGTTACCAGGTCAGGGAACTGCAGGCCAACCTCTGAATAGGGTTTCTCTGACTTAACACCTAGCCCAGGTGCAGGCCTTCCGTTGGAAAGATGAGGAGGCTGAGGCCCAGAACCCGGAAATAACTGTGGCCGCATGACAATCTTTTTTTTTTTTGAGACGGGATTTTGCTCTGTCGCCCAGGCTGGTGTGCAGCGGCACAATCTTGGCTCACTGTAGTAGCTCGGACTACAGGCACACGCCACCAAGCCTGACTAATTTTTAAATTTTTTGTAGAGACATCTTGCTATGTTGCCCTGGCTGGTCTCGACCTCATGGCCTCAAGTAATCCGCCTGCCCTGGCCTCCCAAAGTGGGATTACAAGATTGAGCCACCGTGCCCAGCCCATGTGACAAATTAATGGCCTGTCTCTAAATACAGGTTTAGGTTCTGTGTGTGACCAGGACCAGGGCTCAGGGGGTGACCTGGGTCAGCGCTTGTCTGGGGTGAGGTGCTTTACTTTTTTTTTTTTTTTTGAGATAGAGTCTCACTCTGTCACCAGGCTGAAGTACAGTGGTGCGACCTCAGCTCACTGCAAACTTCCAGGTTCAAGTGATTCCCCTGCCTCAGCTTCCTGAGTAGCTGGGACTACAGGCATGGGCCACCATGCCCAGCTAATTTTTGTATTTTTAGTAGAGATGCGGTTTCACCATGTTGGCCAGGATGGTCTCCATCTCTTGATCTTGTGATCCGCCTGGCTCGGCCTCCCACAGTGCTGGGATTACAGGCGTGAGCCACCGTGCCTGGCCAGTGCTTTACTTCTATTAGGACTAAACCCTATTTTTGCTTTTATGGCTCAGCCTAGGACAGACCTTCAGCCTGGCCCCAGCTGCCACCAGACACGGGCAGGATTGAAGCCAAGCCGTAAAGCTGAGACTCACTCTTGGGGTAGGTTTATGGTACCAAGGGAAGGGGAGAAGGAGGATGGAGGGTTCAAAAGGAACATTTGGGGGATGGAGATGTTCAGATGAAGATGGCCCTGCCAACAAAGCAATGCCAACTCCAGGGAAGATGAACGCGGCCTCCCTTGTGCCTCGGCCTGCAGAATGACAGGGTCATTAGCTTGGGCTCAACCTTTAGATGAAGTGGTCCCATCACTTGGTCTTGTCTTTCCTGTGGTAGCACCCCCGGAGGGGTGACCTGCAGAAGGTCAGGAGCGGCCTCCCAGGTCCAGTGGAGTGCTGACGTGGCCCCTTCTGAACAACGCCAGGGGTCCTAGCTCGACCTTGCAGGAAGCCCTGGTTTGATCCTTGCAGGACTTGAATCCGTATCTTCAGGTCGTTAGGCCCCGGAGCTGGCACCTGATCACACCCAAAGCCCCCATCCATCCATCCATCCAACAAACATTTGCTAAGCTCCTGCCCTGTGCCAGGCCCTGGCTGGGCCCCGGGGCATGGAGAATCGGTCTTCACCTGGAGCCCTGCCTGGCCTCCAGGAGGTCAGAGGCTGTGTGAGCGAGAGGGTGGGAATTCGCCCTCTCCTGCCACCAGCGGTAGATGGAGGCTGGATGAGGTTCGGGACCTGGCAGGAGGCCCACCTGAGGTTCTGCCCGTCTCTCTAGGGGGCAAGACAGGCCTGACTCCGTGTTGCGTTACCTCGGCCAGGGCTTGGTGGTAACATCGCAGTCCCACCAGTCTCCACGACACTGGCTGGGGTGGGGGCTGGTCTCTGTTCTGCTGTTGCTGGAGGGAACCCCAAAGCCAATCACGATTCTGGCTCCCAGGACCTGGGGTGATGGTGGACCTGGGTCAGGAGCAGAAGAGGGGCCCTGCCTGCAGGGACACGCGGGCACAACATATGGAGGCGCACAGGTAGGGGGTGCACACACGTGTCCATTACGGCATACACGTGGCGCAAGACACATAAATGCGCAGACCCACACCTTACTCTACACACACGCCAGGTACCACCGCCTTCAAACACATGCCTCATGCTACAGTCATAAGGAAAACGCAGACGCGACCCACGCGTGTACCGCGCATGCCCAGGCCCCACGCCACGCCCGGCCACAGCTGTTACTCCGCCCGTCCCGCCCCGCCTGCCCCTCTCTCCCAGGCTTCTCCTGTCTCCTGCACAGATAGGCGCCCACCCAGGCTCACTGGCGCCCCCCACTGCCCTGGAGAAGTAAGTCTACAAACCCTGAGATGCCCCCACAGGCAGGGGGAGGCGGGATGCGCCTCGGAGGGAGGTCCCGGGAGTCCCTGCATTCCCGCAGCAGCAGCGGCCTCTGGCTGCTCTCGGCCCCCGCGGTCTGGGCCCCGGCCTCTGGGCGCTGCGCACGTGCTTGGGAGAGGACGCCCACGAAGACAAGCCGGGGCCCACCCCTGCTCCCAGCACTCAGAGACGCCCCCCTCGGGAGGACTAAACAGAGCTCCTGCCACCGGCTCCTTGGGGTGGGGTGGGGGCTGGCGGGAGGACACATCCCCCGAGCCCTGGGGGTCCAGGCCGCGCGGCCCTGCTCACTGGCGGGGCGTCGCCCGCCCCCCGCGTTCCTCCGCTCCCGCTTCCTCTCCCGCCCACGTGCCCCCGCCGGGTTCTCTCCCCCAGACCCTCCCCCACGCCCGCCCCGCTTTCCTTTCTCTGCTCTCTGGGTCCCTGTTATCCTCTAGAATAAAGTTCGACATTTTCAATGACCCCCAAAATAACAGAGCGGTTCTCGGGCCTGGCGGAGGAGGGCGCGCGGGCGCGGGTTCGCGTGCGGGGCCTGCGGGGGCGGGGCCTGCGGGGCGGGGGGCGGGGCCTGCGGGGCGGGGCCTGCGGGGGCGGGGGGCGCCCACCGTCCCAATGGCCTTTGTTTGCTTTTTCTCATCCGGAGCTTTCCTGTTTTCCTGGAAGACTGGAAGCGCGTTTCCCTTCAGGGGAGGAAGGGAGACAAAAGAGAAATAAACACCGTCCTGGTTGTCTTGTGAACAGCGGAGCGCGGAGCGGGGGCTCGGCAGGAGGGAGGGACGCCAGGGAGCGGCGGGACCCAGAAAGGGGCCTGCGGGCTGGGGTGGGGTCAGACGGCACGCGGGGCGCGGAGCAGGAGCCCCTCCAGGCCGGGGGCGGGTGGGCGTCCTGCAGGAAGGGCGGCCGGGAGGGGAGCAGGGCGGGGCTGACGCGGGACTGCTGCGGGCCGGGGTCTGAGGACAGGCAGCGTGTGCCCATCGCCAGGAAGGCGCTTTTCTCTGTGTCCCGCCCTGCGCCAGGCTCTGGGGGCGCTGAGGTGAGTGACAGACGTGTCTCCGCTCTCATGGGGCATAAACTCTACCGGAAACTAAGCGGTGGCTTCTGTGATCAGCACTCGTATCCACTGAGGTTCAGAGAGGGTGGGTGACCTGCCCAAGGACACACAGCGGGAGGTGAGGGGACCGGGATCCCAGCCAGGTCCGTGTGACCGCCGTCTCCTTTCACACCGCCTCCGCCGGGCACACTTGGCCCCCGCGGGGCCTTGAGCAAGTGCTCCCTTCTCTGGGCCATCAGTTTCCCCATCTGACTGGCTGCGGGGAGCATCGCATGTCTGGATGTGAAGGACGCTCAGCTCTGGCTCTCGGGCGAGCTGGCTGGGGGTGGGGGGGCAAAGACCACCGGGTGCTGGGGAGGGACTGGCCGCGGGGAAAGGAGGCCGGACCGCAGCTTCACTCCCTGCTGCCGCCGCGTGGCAATAACTGGGTTCTGCCGAGGGTGGGTCTGCACCGCCTTCTTCCGCTTGCACAGGCCCCTGAGCAGAAAGGCGCCTCGCCTCGAGGGAGTGTTGTCTGGTCCTCCCTGGCCCCATTTTTCGGATGCCCAGAGAAGGGAGGGGCTCCTCCTCAGGTCATCCAGGGCAGAAGCTTGGGCTGGGCTGGGGTTGGCTTTCAGGCTAGGGTGCTTCCCTCCAGCCCTGCGGTACTCAAGAAGCCCCCAGTCAGCTTCAGAGCCAGAGAGACAGAGTTCTGCATCCTCTGCTTGATGTCACCACCTCCAGGGAGGTTTCCAGGGTCTCCTCTAGTAGGAAGTGGTCTCACTTCTGCCCTGCAGTCCCACACTCGAACTCTCCTTGCTCCTGCCCCCACCAACCTTGACTGTCCTGCCCACAGCAAATCAGGCGCAGCCCCCCCCCCCCCCCCAGGCAGGGGAATGGTGGAGAACCATCGTCACCACCCAGGGAGCATGTGCCAGGGGCCCACTCTGTGCTGTGGCTCTACCTGCGTCCTCTCATTTGAACCTCGTAAGAACCTCAGCAAATTGGGGTTATGTTGATCCCCATTTTTCAGGTGAGGAAAGGGGCACAGAGGTTATAACTTTTAGAGGGTGGACAAGGATTCAAACCCAGGTCCGTCTGTACTCTGGAGAGGCGCCGGCATTTGGAGGTGAAAACTACCCCCATGGCCATATGACAGTCCAGTGTGACCGGACACTGAAATAACCAGTCCAGGGGGCTTGTGGGCTGGGGTCTCAGCTTCACTGCTGTGCTGGTGGGTGATTCAGGCCAGGCCCATCCCTCTCTGGACCCTGGTTCCTCATCTGAGTACTGTGTGTGTGCATGCAGGCGTGTGTGTGTGTGTGTGTGTGTGTGCGCGCGCGCGCGCGTGTGTGTGTGCATGCCCATATGTGTGTGCATCTGTTTGTGTATGTGTGTGTTTGTGTGTTCTGAGCTACCTCAGAGGTCCATTCTGACTTTGAGTGTGGTTATGTCTCGTCTTGGGCAGGTCCAAGGGAGGGCACAAGCAATCAGCTGTGGGACAGGTATGGGGCTGGCCCTAGGGCCTGGATGCTTCTCCCTCCACTGCCTGCCGCAGAGAGGAGTTTGTCTTGCAGGAAACAGCCTCATCCATCAGCGGCAATGGGGGGTTGACAGCAGGCACTCCCCACCAGCCCAGGCTGGAGGCAGACTCATAAATCCCACTCCAGGCCAGGCTGTAAATTCCTGTGATTCATATCCGGCCTCTTGGAGGACAGAGACATTTGGGGCCGTGGGGCTGGCTGTTCTCTCCCAGGCAGGCAGGTGGGTACCAGGGAGAAGCCTATTCATGGGCACATCAGTCTCAGCTGGCCCCTCAAGAAGATGCAGTGCTGAGCCCCCAGGATGCCTCAGGCCCAGCCCAGGCCACCACTGCCTGGGCCATTCCTGTGTCCTGGCCTGAATCACCCTGGGGGTCACGTGTGGACACGTTCTGTGGCCTCAGAGATCTCATGGAGCCTGTGGCCTGAAGGGTCAGCTCCACGAACCCCACAGCAAGGTCTTCTGCCGATCCACACAGCAGTCTGTCTTGGGACCGTGAGGACACCGTGGGAAGTCGGGGCCCTGTCTGCATTTCCCAGTCCAGGGAGGGAGGGCCCCCAATCCACTGTCCGTTAGGCAGGAAGGGGACAGGGACACTCGGGCCGGGGCTGCAGACATTTGTTGACTTTCATCTGGACTTTGCCACCTTCAGATGCCATCTGAATTCTTTATTCAGCATTTTAAAAAATCAGCTTACTTTTATAATTTCAATGTGTGTTTTAGCCTCATCTTTAGCAATATCTGTGAAATTAGCATCTGACATACTAGTCAGATACCCTCACACATATGCACGTGCGCAGGCACATACAGGCTCACACCCATGCACACACACATAGACACACATATATGAAAATACACACATAAAATACATACTGAAAGTAAACACAAAATAGCGAATGCTCAGCTCCGTGCACCGTCTACTCCTGTTTGAGGTTTAGAGTGGCTCCAGCCTCCTCCCATTACGGTGAAACAAACCGGGCTCAGATGGCTCACAGAGCTGAGAGTTTACCAGCCATTCTAGCCTCCCCCATTTTACAGACAAGGAAACCAAGTCCAGAGAGGTGTAGGGCGTGCCTAAGGTAGCACAGCACTGGGATTTGTAGCCAGCTCGCCTGACTCCCAGTTGAGTGCTCCTTTTACGGAAGCGCGCTCCCTGCGGCGTGCAGGCCTCCTTCCTCCAGAAGCACACGTGGACTCAGGGGGCTTTTGGAGACTGCGAGCTAACACAGAGGGTTCACTGCAAGGCGGGCTTCCTGGTGGCAGGCTGATGGGCAGGCGGGTGGTATCCTGGATCCTGGTGGCACCAGGCTCTTGCCACCAGCTCTGTCTGTGCTTTACCCTGGTGCTCTTGGTTTCTGCAGTGCCTCAGGACTGGGGGTAAGTGGGGTAAAGGGGGTCCCAGGGGAGGGAGAGAGCAGGGCTCTGGCAGCAGCCCTTCCCTAGGGAGCTGGTTACTGAAGAGATCATTAGTGGCACCGGCTCTCAGGCTAGCAAGGAAGGTGGCCTCATTAGTAAGTGCCTTCCCCTGTGTCACCTCCTCCTTCCCACCTGCAGGCTCCTGCCACCCACACTGCCACTGCCACCACTGCCATCACCCCAGGGATGTGGTGCAATAGGCCTTCTGTTGGGGACAAGGCTGCCAGCTCAAGGGAGCCAGGAAGGAGATGTGTGTAGGGTGGCAGGGGTGCATGTACACTGCATACACACACAGACACACACACACACAGACGACACACACACACAGACATACACACAGACGCACACACACAGACACACAGACACAGACATGCACACACAGACATACAGGCAGACACACACAGACACACATGCACATACAGACAGACAGACACACGCGCACACACAGACACACGCATACACACAGACATACAGACACATGCACACACACAGACATACAGACACACACGCACAGACACACACACAGATGCACACAGACATACGCACACACACACACACAGACGCGCACACATGCACACGCACACACATACCCACAGACACACACATGCACGCAGCTATGCGCACACACATGCAAAGACGCGCACACACACGAAGACACAACCACCCACACACAGACACACACGCATACACACATGCAGACACAACACAGACACACGCATACACACACACGCAGACACACGTACACATACCCATACACAGACACACACACGCACACACACAGACACTGGCACACAGATATGCTTATACACATGTACAGGCATGCTGCATTAATAAGGTATGCGCATAGATCTAGTGAGTGTGCACACACACACCCCACAGGGACTTGCACAGTAACACGCGTAACTCCCCAGACACACTGTGCAAGCACACAGATCCAACAGAGACGTGTACACACGGGTGGGTTTCCAAGTGAGGCCCTACAGTGCACACGTATAGAGACCCATACGGAACACAGGTGCACGTGCACCCCAGGAGATGCATGCATGTGTTCTCACAAACACACAGTCCTGTCTCCAGACCCGGCATGTGCATGGAATTGTACACACACGGGTATGTGTCGACAAACCTGCAGACCAGCCCGGGGCATACCACTGTGCGGGGACACCCACCTGCACACGTACATGCACACGGAGCACACACGAGTTATTTTTTATTGGAAGCTAACAAGGCCCAAGAAGCAGGAGTGGCTAATTCCCTGGAGGAAGTGAGTAGACCCGGAGCCAAAGGCACATTTAATGAATTCTTATCATTCCCAGCAGAGGGAGAAAGAGAGGAAAGGAGGGAGAGAGGAGTGAAATGAGAGGGCAGAGAGGAGAGAGGAGGGGCAGCAGGAGGGCGAAGGGGAAGTGGGCAGCGAGGAGGCTGAGGGACCCCGGGCCCAGGGGCATTAACCTTTCCTGCTCAGGGCAGGCCCAGGCTCCTCCTCACTCAGCGCCAATCCCAGAACCAGCCGGGCCCTTTGAGGTCAAGTGGTGGTACTGGCCCTGAAGCTGACCCGCAGTGCCCCTCCGCACGGCTCTGGGGAAGGGGCGCACCCAACTTTCACCTGTTCCCACCGAGTGGAAACCTGCCCCCCAACCCCAAGCCTCCCACCCTCATTCCCACTTCTGCTCTGTGCGTTCATTGGCTTAGGGCTGTGGGGGCTCTCCTATCACAGGTCCAGAGTGGGGGTGGGGGGAGACGCCGCTGCCCAGGGAGGCCCCTGCTGGGCACCAGGACAGCTCCTCCCACCCCTGCCCTGACCTCAGCCTAGAGACAGAGTCCGGAAGACTGAGGTGGACAAGGACAGCGGCTCTGAGGGAGAGGGAGGGTGTGAGCCAGGAGAGAGGGGAGGTGGGCGGGGTGGGAGTGAGACAGGGAGGGGGGGCAGTGAGAAAGTTGGGGAGACACTAAGCAAGAGATGGAGAAACATGTGAGAAGGCCCGGGATGGTTGAGAGTCAGACCTGGAGACACACGGAGAGGACACTAGAGAGAACCAGAGAAACAAACAAAGGCCGGAGAACCCAGGCCTAGAGAGGATGCTGTGTGACCCTGCCTGGGCACCCAGCCTCTCTGAGCCTTGTCTGCTGGTCTATAAAGCGGGGGACCGACCCTGCCTGCCTCCGAGAGGGCCCTGAGGCTCCAGTGGGAGGCTGGCCCGGTCCCTTTCTTCCCTCTACTCCCCCTGAGTCATGCGGGCCTGCAGATGGGGATGGGGATTCCCTTCCAGGGCCCAGGCCCCTGAGTGGCAAACCAGGTGGAAGAGGGAAGTCCCTGTGGGGCGGTGTCGTGTGCCGAAGCCGTGAGCACGGAGTGATGGAGCGTTTGCCCTGAATATTGAAAATGCATAAATATCCATTTTCAGGCACCAAGGCGGATATAAATACAGAGGGGAGGGTGTGTAGTCCTTAGCTGTAATTTACCGGCTCAGCTACCCTCAGGGGCATGGGCACCTGCGTGTGGCTGGCAGGAGGTTTTTCCAGATGGCTTTATGACCGCCAGGGGCCACCCGGATCCCTTCTCCTGGAGAAGTGGCTCCTTGGGGTCTGCTGCCTGGGGTGAGGTGGGGCAAGGCAGGGGCTGCCGTTCCCACCTTCTCCTCCTCCAGCATCTCCTCCCTTGGGAGGGACAGAACCACATCTTGGGAGGGAAACTGAGTTGGTTCTGGCCAGGCCAGAGGTTCTGCATGTCCCAGGCTTGGCCACTCAGGCCTGGTGTGTACCCAGTCCTGGTGCACTTGGATAAAATCAGAGGCGCTCCAGTCCTGCCCATGGGTGCTTCCAGACTGCGAAGCAGAGATGGCACCCTAGGTCCTGCCCTTGGGAACTCACCCAAGGGAACCTGACGTTGGAAGGGTCTGGATAAGTCAGCATGGGGCAAGACCCGTGTCCTCTCTGGAGCGTACCAGAGGTCAGAGCCCAGAGAGAACAGACACCTGGTCAGGGGTGGCCTCCAAGAGTCCAGCCACAGCCCAGCACACCCAAAGCCCTTAGCCTGGAGAGGAAGCAGAGGACTGGGGGTGGTCATGGCCTGCTTGCAGGCAGTTCTCTGGCACCCCCCCAGAGAGGACATGGCCTTGCCCCATGCTGGCTTATCCAGACCCTTCCACCATCTGAGGCGTGTGCCCATTCTCCAGGGTTAGACAAATGGAGGCCCCGAGGCAACTCCCTGCCTGTCCTCCCAGAGCTGGAGCTCGGACTGGAGCACCCTGATCCCTGCCACCTTCACATGCTGAGGGGCATCTTTCTCTCTGGGTTGGGACCCCGTGTTCAGGGCACCCACCTTCCCACAGCAGAAAGCCACCAGCCTCTGCTGGGGGGTGTGGTGCGTTCTCCTCCCTGGGGCGCTTCCCTGAGCTCCTCTTCCCAGGGAAGCGAGGCTGGGCATCCCACCCTGAGCAGGAGGCTGCATAGGGAGGCAGGGGTGGGCAGCGATGGGCAGGGATGGGCAGCCACCTGCCGCCCGGGCCGAGCAGTGGGGCCTGTTTGCGTGAAATGCAGGCATTGAATCGTGGGCACGCCAGCCCAAGTGGCCCAGGGCCCCACACAGGGCCGGGGGTGGGGTCAGGTGGCACTAGGGGTCGGGGAGCTCCGTGGAGGAGGGTGAGGCTGGGGGAGGCAGCAGAACCGCGCCTCTTATTCCTTGCCTGCCTCTCATCTTCCCCCCTCCATCAACAGGGGTTCTTCGAGGCGGTGTCCCCGCAGTGAGTGATGCTGGCCCGGGCCCTGCCCTCTAGGCCTGCTCTGCCGGAAACACCCCAAGTCACGGCCTCCAGGTGCCTGGACGGACAGCCCCGGGCCAAGCACCCAGCCGCCGCCTCGGCCCGCCCTCCCGCGGCTGCAGGAGGGGAGAGGGGCTGCGGCCGCGCCAGGCTCCCCTGTCTGTCCTAGGCCTTGCGTTGGGTGCGGGGGCACAGGCCGCAGTGGATCCCCGGCTCCCCTGGGTGGCTCTGCTGTGGCTCTGGGCCCCAGGCTGGCCCTTCCATGCCGTCTGGGCGGGTCACATTCTCCACGCCCCCTTGCCAGCTGCTCCTGGCTGCGTTCTTCCAATCGGGGCGTTGGCAGGCTCCAGAGCCCGCGGGACTGCACCCCTCGGGCTCCAGCAGCTGCTCAGCGGCGGTTCAGGGGCGCGGCCGTGAGTGCAGGCTGTGGGCTCCCCTGGGGCATCTCTGGATCTGTCCCCTCCTCCCGGCCCTGCCGCACCACCTTGGCAGCCCCGCCGTCCTGGAGCTCCCCGGACGGTCCTCGGAACCGCTCCAGGCCGGGCCATGCCCGTAATCCCAGCACTTTGGGAGGCCGAGGCGGGCGGATCAAGAGGTCAGGAGATCATCCTGGCCAACATGGTGAGACCCCGTCTCTAATCACACAAAAATTAACTGGGCGTGCTGGTGCACACCTGTTGTCCCAGCTACTCGGAGGCTGAGACAGGAGAATCACTGGAACCAGAAAGCCGGAGGTAGCGGTGAGCAGAGATCGCACCATTGCACTCCAGCCTGGCGACAGAATGAGACTCCCTCTAAAAAAAAAAAAAAAAGTTTCCAAAGCCCCAGTTCCTCACCTCTTCCTGGAGGAGGCCCCACCTTGGCTCTGGGTGGCAGGAAAAGCTCTTCTCCCCTCCAGGGAACGATCCCACCTCCAGTGAAATGGAATGGTCTTCCCTGAATCTGTTCTCCGGGTCACGTGCACGGAGCCAGGCTTCTGGCTTCAGCTGTAACAGGAGCCTCTCCCTACTGGCTGCTCCCCAAGGTCTCTCCTCTGCTCTCTCTTCCCCCCTCATGGGCTTCTTCATCTTCCTTGGGGTTCTGCTGTTCCGCTCCCCCATAATCGAGGTCCCCCCGCCCCCGACTCTACATTCTGGTTGCTCTAGAGGCGTGATCTGGCTTCTGCCTCTGCATGAGTGAACTACATGGCTTGGGAGGTCCTGGTTCAACCTACTAGGGTGACAGTCTGGCCTGAGTTGTTTTTGACCAGGCCAGAGGTTCTGCATGTCCCAGGCCTGGCCTCTGGGGTCAGACACTCATTGCCTTCTGCAGGGCAACCAGGAGCCATGGGGATCTGGGGGTGGGGCAGTCTTCCTTAGGTCAGGGTGGGAAGGGAAGCGGGCAGGGGCCTCAACCGCAGAGTAAACTAGAGACTGAGGTGACAGCAGCAGCCCCGCTCAGAGGCAACCCTGGCCCCGGCTCCACCCACCCCACCCGGGCCGCAGCAGTGCCTGCTCTATGCCCAGCACTGGGCTGGGCTTATGGGGGAACCAGATGAACAGGACTCAGACCCTGTTCTCGAGGAGCTAACGGTCTCATGTGGGAGACAGCGCGTCCTCGGACGCCCGAATACCAGGCTCTGAGGAGCTCGAGGTGCGCAGGGAAGGGAGAACTCAGCTCTGGCCGAGGAGTGGGGGATGCTCACAGAGGGCAATGTTGGACTTGCCCCACAAGGTGGGATTTTAATGCGCGGTTGCTGGAACCATCCAAGGGAGAGTAGATAGAGCCAGGGAACCCAGGGCCCACTAGGCAGCAGGGCAGGAGGAGCGGACACCAACCGCCGGCCTTACTTGGTTACTGAGAACGCCCAGAGCAGTGGGAATTCACCAAAGAGTGGGCAGGGCGTAGCTGTTGCTTGGCAGGCAGTGGGAGGCCCTAGAGGGGTCCCCGTGGGAGGAAGAAGGCCCACAGAGAGGCAGGGTGGGGTGGGTGTCGGGAGGGCCTGCTGGGCTGAGCTGTGCTGTTTCTCTGGGTATGGCCAGCCATCCGAGCCTCCCGCGGCCCCCAGGGCCTGTGTTCAGAACTGGGCAGGCACACAGCCCTCTCCAACCCAACGCCCCCAGCTGCAGCCTGATGGCAGGGCTAAAATTAGCCTGGAGGCTGTGGGGGCAGCCGGAGAGACAGTTATGGGAATCGCCCCCGCCTCTCCTCTCAGCGGGAGGGACCAGGGCTGCTGGAAGCAGCAAAAGCCCAGGCCTGGGCCCAGGTGGCACTGGGGCACTGCAGCAGCTGCAGCCTGGGCGGCCCTCCGGCCTGGCTCAGGGCGGAGCTTCGGGGGCAGGAGCAGGAGGGCCCTGAGTTTCTCCCAGCCACCCCCTGGTGCAGTGCTGGATCCCGAGGGAGGGGTGGCCGGGTTTTGAGCTCCTGGTGCCCTGACCCACTTCACCACCTGCTTGCCCAGGTGCTCTGGGGCTTCTCTCCCCAGGAGGCTGAAGTTTGCTGCGCCTGACTCCCTGAGATGAGCTGTGCGTCAGGGGACATGGAGGGAACCGGTCCCCAGCCTGGGCTCTGAGCACCCTTCCCCGGGGCCCAAAGTCTCTGTGTGAGCTCTGCCCATTTAGCCCTCATCTCGTCTGGTCCTAGCCTTCTCCCTCCCCGACGCTCTGTCCTGCCTTCTAGTCACCAAGTTCTGACCGTTTCTTCCACCTGCAAATCTCCCTGGACGCATCCACTCTGCAGCAGCCTCCCCGCCTCAGGCCCGGCTCTGCCTGTCCCTCTCCCCCATGACAGCGGTGGCCTAGCGGGCTGGGTCCTTCAGTCTGCTCCTCCTCGGAGCTGCTGCCATCCTCAGGGCGAGCCTGCTCCTGACCAGCGCCTGCCAGACCGGCGGCTCTTCTGCCCCTCCCAAACTCAGCCTGGTTGCCCACCACCCTGGGACGGCTGGGTCTGCTGGGGTGGAGTGGGGTGCTGCGCTCCACTTCTAGAACTGCGTTCTGCAGGGCGCTAGCGTCTTTTTGGAATTAACAGGTACACCTTGAAAGTGGGTCCCCCGTGGAATTGGTTTGAGAAGCGCTGCCCAGCCTCCCCTCCTGGATACTCACAAGGTTCTGTCGCAGGTGAAAGGCTCCCAGGTGTCCTGGAGTAAAGAAGTCTGTTTTGATTTATTTAACCTTGAGATTCTGAGTGTTAGAAGACATGTCTACGAACAACCCCAGGAACAAGTGTCTCTGGAGCCACCCTTTGGAAAACGCTGGGGGTCGGGGGGCTAAAGTGTGGTGCTCTGTCTTTGGTATCTGGGGCCCTGAGGCCTGCTTCCCCCAGTCTGGCTCTCACGGGTGCACCTGCTGATAGGCTGCCCGGTGAACACCTGGCTCCCTTCTCCTGGCCTGCAGCATGGTTCCTGGATGTGTGTTGTTTAAACCACACGTTCTTTTGCAATTTGACCTGGTTGTCAACATTTAAAACCTGGGAGATTTCACATAGATTCTGCATTTTAAAGCTCTCTTAAAACATGAGGAACCCCATCCACGCAGTGCGCGTTTCTCCCTCTGTGGAGCTGCAGAATGGAGCAAGCCATTTACATGCAGAGCGCCCAGCCTGCAAGCAGACAGCTTCCCTCCGGCACCCGCTGAGCCCCCAGGAACGCTGGAGTTTCTGACCTCTGTCAAGGGGAGTATGGGGCTCTCTTCAACAAATTCCTCTTTATGATGGTGACATCTGCCTGGCCCACCCTCCGCGGGGGTCCTTCTTTGAGAGGCTGAGGCAGGCGGGGCTCGCTGGCTCCAGCATGTTCTTTACCTCCTGGGAAGCCCCACATACACGATGCAGGCTAGGCTGTGAAATCCACTGGGCACCCCACCAGTACCCTCAGTTCCCATGAAGGGGGGTGCAGAGTGGCCTAGGGGCAGCACGGCTGTGGGAGGCAGAGGGAGGGCCTGCCAAGGCCTCCGCCCCTGTGACCACCTGGGGCTCAGCTGACGAGGAGACTCACAGCGGCTCAGGTCACCTTGGTGATCGGAGCATGCTGGGAGGGACAACCCCTCCCTGCAAGAGCAAAAAGCTGAGAACAGTGTGGGACCGACCATGCTGGCCCCCCTGAGACAGCCCCTGCTGCAGAGAGCCCTCTGCACAGCCCGCTCGGGGCTGACGGTGGCTGGAACCTGGGGAAGTTTGGCTCAGGGCTGCTTGCTGGGCCCCAGGGTGGGGTGTGGCTGTGGAGGGTCACAGCCCTGCCCTGGGATGACCGTGGGTGAAACGGAACCCTGACTTGCAGGCCCCAGTCTGAGGTGGGGGGAGGGGGCCCAGACAAACCTCCCCGCACTGTTAGGATAACAGGAATTTCCCAGCAGGCCGAGGCTGGCATCACTTTCGGCTGTGTCCTGGGTGGAGGAGGAGGTCAGCAGTGGACTCTCCACTCAGTGGGGCGTTCACGGGCTTTGGGCTCTGGTCCAAAGTTCCCACACAGACCCCCTTCAGGAGGTCTGACGCTAGCAACCTCCTGCCTCACCGGAACCTGTCCTGCTCATGGCCCTCCCCTTCTCTGCCCCCTACCTTGAGGACCCCTCCTGTCTTCCTCCTCCAGGAAGCCCATCCAGTTCTTTTATCAGAGCTCCAGCCCTCCTCCAAGCTCCATGCCTGCCCTAGATGACCCTCCCTCCTTGCCATCCAGGGACACCAGGCTTCCCTTCCCCTGGTGCAGCTGGGCCTTCTGTGGTGTCTTGAGCAAGCCTCTTATACCTGATTTATACCCTGCTGTGATATCCTGTCATCTGGCCCCACATGGAGTCCTGCAGGGGACCCTGAGACCTAGGTGTGAGCACTGGCTCAGGCCCCTCTCAGTGGTCCGGAGGCCCAGCATCTCCCCACAGGCCTCCTCCCCCGCTCCTCTTCTCCAGGCTCCTGCCTCTGCCACAGTCCCCTGGGGGTGAGCTCCAGCCTGGCCCAGGGGCTCACACAATCCTGAGCATGGGCAGGGGCAGACTTAGGCAAAGCCCTGGAGGACACAAGGCCTTGGAGGAGTGGGACGACACCCTTGGGGGTGAGATGACAGGGAGGAGAGGTAGGGCAGTTGAGGCTCCAGGAGGTGCCAGGCCCTACCCAAGGCCACCAGCCCACCTCCCCTTCCTCACTGTCAGTTACAGCGGAGGGTGGAGGTAGGGAAGAGAGGCCAGGGAGCCAGCAGGGCTTGGTTATGGAAGGCGGGGGCTCCCGTCTGATACGGCTGGGCTTTGTGTCGCCACCCACATCTCATCTTGAATCATAATCCCATTTTTCCCACGTGTCAGGGAGAGACCAGGTGGAGATAATTGGTGGACCACGGGGGTGGTTCCCTCCACGCTGCTCTCCTGATGGTGAGTGAGCTCTCACGAGATCTGACGGTTTTCTTTTTTTTTTTTTTTTGAGACGGAGTTTCGCTCTCGTTACCCAGGCTGGAGTGCAATGGCGCGATCTCGGCTCGCCGCAACCTCCGCCTCCTGGGTTCAGGCAATTCTCCTGCCTCAGCCTCCTGAGTAGCTGGGATTACAGGCACGCGCCACCATGCCCAGCCGATTTTTTGTATTTTTAGTAGAGGCGGGGTTTCACCATGTTGACCAGAATGGTCTCCATCTCTTGACCTCGTGATCCACCCGCCTCGGCCTCCCAAAGTGCTGGGATTACAGGCGTGAGCCACCGCGCCCGGCTGATCTGACGGTTTTCTAAGGGGCCCTTCCCACTTTGTTGAGCACTTCTTCTTCCTGCTGCCTTGTGAAGAAGCTTCCTTGCTTCCCCTTCACCTTCTGCTGTGATCGTGAGTTTCCTGACGGCCCAGCCATGCTGAACTGTGAGTCAATTAAACCTCTTTCTTTTATAAACTGTCCAGTCTCGGGCAGTTCTTTATAGCTGTATGAAAACAGACCAATACCCTGTCCCTGCTAAGGGCTGGCCCGGCTGGGGTCTTCCTGCATTGGCAGCTGGGTTGCCAGTAGCAGTGGTAGTGAAGGTAGGTGGGAGCTCTCCCCTGCCCCACACCTGTTCCTGAGTTGTCCCTGGCACCAAACCACCCTCCCAGCTGTGGCCATGGATGAGGGGAGGGACCAAGATTTCCTATTGCTCTTTTTTTTTTGTTTTGGTGTGTGGTGTGTGGTGTGTGGTGTGTGGTGTGTGTGTGTGTATGTGTGTGTGTGTGTGTGTGTATGTTTGAGATGAAGTCTTGCTCGGTTGCCCAGGCTGGAGTGCAGTGGCAAGATCTTGGCTCACTGCAACCTTCATCTCCCAGGTTCAAGCAATTCTCCTGCGTCAGCCTCCCCAGTGGCTGGGATTACAGGCTCCCATCACCACACACCTGGCTAATTTTTGCATTCGTAGTAGAGACAGGGTTTCACCATGTTGGCCAGGCTGGTCTCGAACTCCTGACCTCAAGTAATCCGCCCATCTCAGCCTCCCAAAGTCCTGGGATTACAGGCATGAGTCACTACACCTGGCCTTGAGA
Organism: Sapajus apella; assembly: GCF_009761245.1. Taxonomy (NCBI): domain Eukaryota; kingdom Metazoa; phylum Chordata; class Mammalia; order Primates; family Cebidae; genus Sapajus; species Sapajus apella. The sequence continues at coordinate 24,981 of NW_022437108.1, forward strand.
TTTCCTATTGCTCTTGAAGTGAGAGGCCCAAGAAGGGTTGGGAGTGCAGAGGTCCACAAGTCCACGGAGCCAGCACTCTCTGTCTGTGGAACCTGGGGTGAACCCTTCTGTGCCCCAGGGCCTCATTTGTCTACCTGGCAAGTTTGGTATTAGACCAGACGGGGCCAGGGTTGTGGCTGAAACTCTGGACTCAAATGTCACTAACTGAGCAAGCTTCAGCAAGTCGCTGAAGCTCCTGCTACCTCAGTCCCTAGGTCTGTGAAATGGAGATGACAATCCAGAGTTCCTCCTGGGGCCGCTGAGAGGATGAAATGAGTTGATCTATCCTCACGTGTGTGTCTGTGTCTATATGGCTCCGTCTCTATCTAGATCAGATGACATCTACAATGTTCGTGCATTTAAATGTTAAGTATTTTCATTATGACCAGATCACAGGCCCTTTTGAGAATTCAATAAAACATACTTTTCAGAAAAATCTGCATCCATGAAACCAACTCGGGGCACGATTTCAAGGGGTCATGACCTGCCTGCTGCTTGTCTGCGCTGTGTGGGTACTGACCGTCCACGCCTGTGACAGTCTGACTCTAATGTGCTTTCTTGTTTTCAGTTGGAATTTTTAGGTCAAATTAATATGCTCAAATAGCTCTAAAGGTCCAAAGATAAATAGTCACTTATTCCCTGCCCCCTGACCGCATACTCCTCTCTCTCTGGCACTGGACCATCCAATCTGGCTCCAGCCTTGGCTGTGAGCTGCGGTGCCTGGAGCCCGGGGCAGGACTGCTCCTGTTTCCTCCCTGTGACGGTGAAGCTGGGCCTGGGCCCTGTGGCTCACTGGTGAGCTCCGTGGTCTTGCCTTCTAAGCGGCTCTCAGCTCTGCTCAGTGCCTCCCTCCCTCTGTCCCTTCTCAGTCCAGACGTCCTCCCTTTCCTGCCTTGGTGGTCTCCCTGCCTCCACCCTTGTCCCTCCCCAGCAGCCAGAGTGAGCCTCCACCTTGTACATCCCAGAACGTCCTCTCCCGCCTGCAACTCTGCAGGGGTGCCCCACAGACTGTCATGAGCATCCAGGGCGAGGGAGAGAAAGTTGTGTAAGATTCAGGATTCCCAGGATACAAGAAAAGCAGAATTCTTTTTTTTTTTTCCATTTATTTATTTTATTGCATTTTAGGTTTTGGGGTACATGTGAAGAACATGCAAAATTGTTGCATATGAACACACGTGGCAGTGTGATTTGCTACCTTCCTCCCCATCAGAATTCTTACCAATCAACTTGCTATCCTCAGAGGGGGTCTGGGATTGGTCCGGGGGCCTGTGAGGTCACTGCCGGGGAGCCGGGCCTGTCAGGGCCCTGGGAGTGGGGGCGGGGACCAGGAGGCAGCTGGGGTAAAACCATTTCATGCAAATGCATTGAGATGAGGCTTTGTGGCAGGCTTGACAAGCTGCCAGCAATGAAGGCTCTGTGATCTTCCTGTCTCCCACCTCTCAGCAGCTGGCTAGCGTGAGAGTCCCCCGGGGGCCTGGAGGAGGGGCTGTGGGGAATGGAATCTCGGGCCCTGGGCCTTAGAGAATTAGGAGAAAAAACACACCTCTGAGCTCCGCCCTTGGCCTCCTTATGCCCTCAGTGGGTGCCCATTGCCTGCAAGACAAGATGCGAGCTCCCCTTGGGCATGCCCAATACTGAGGTTCCAGCTCATAGTTGAGCAGTAATTATTTTCTTTTTCTTTTTAAATGAACCTCACGTGCACACGATTGGGTCAATCACACCCTAGTTATGAAGCACTCTTACTATTGACTTATGCAGGGCCACTGTAATTAATTAATTTGTTTGCAATAACACAGCAAGCACCTTGAAACTCAGAGCTCAACTCCAGATCTAGAACCTTAACAATATTTGGACCTGCTTGGTGCCCCTGCCTTGTCGTTTTCCCTGCCTCCTCCTCAGAGGTCAGCACTGTGCTACTTTTGGATGTATCACTCCCTTATCATTTTTTTTAAAGAGATGGAGTCTCTCTCTGTTGCCCAGGCTGGAGTGCAGGGGTGCGATCCTAGCTCACCGCCGCCTCAAATTCCTGGCCTCAAGTAATCCTCCTGAATCAGCATCCCAAAATGCCTGGATTACAGGTGTGAACCACTACGTCTAGGCCCTCTTACCCTTTAAAACATAAATTTATCTCTGCTTTTCCTTTCTCCTTTTTTTTTTTTTTTCTTTTTTTTGAGACAGAGTCTTGCTCTGTCACCCCGGCTGAAGAGCAATGGCAGGATCTCAGTTCTCTGCAACCTCCACCTCCCAGGTTCAAGCGATTCTCCTGGCTCAGCCTCCCTTGTCGCTGCCATTATAGGCATCTGCCACCATGCCCAGCTAATTTTGTATTTTTAGTAGAGACGGGGTTTCACCATGTTGGTCAGGCTGGTCTTGAACTCTTGACCTCAGGTGATCCACCCGCCTTGGCCTCCCAAAGTGCTGCGGTTACAGCCATGAGCCACCACACCTGGCTGAAACAGAGTTTTGCTCTGTTTCCCAGGCTGGAGTGCACTGGCACGATCTCAGCTCACTGCAACCTCTGCGTCCTAGGCTCAAGTGATCCTCTTGCCTTAGCCTCCCCAGTAGCTGGCAGTACAGTTGTTCACCACCATGCCCAGCTAACTTTATTTTTTGGTCGTTTTTGTAGAGATGGGGATTCACCATGTTGGCCAGGTGGTCGCAAATTCTTGAGCTCAAGTGATCTGCTCACTTCGGCCTCCCAAAGTGCTAGGATTACGGGCATGAGCCACTGTGCCCGGCCTAAATTTGTTTCTATATCAGTCAGGACAAACTAGGTTACACCACAGGAACAACCCCAAGGCTCAGTGGCTTGCCCTGACAGAGGCTTATTCTTCCGCCAATGCAGTTTGGCAGAGGCTCTGCCCATTGCAGGCACTCGGGGACCCAGGCACGTGGATGGCACAGCCACCATCTAATGCCATTTCAACTCTAAGTTCTGGGGTTTGCTTTGGTTGGGGGAGGAGAAGGAGAATAAGAAACACGTAGAAGCTCTTAGACGTTTCTACTCAAAAGTGACACTGAGCACTTTTGCTGAACTTTCTTTGGCCAAAGCTCTTCCCAAGGCTATCCCTAATTTCAAGAGGGCCTGAAGGAAAAATGCCTTCCAAAATGAAGGAAGAACCAGAAGACTCACTGAGCAGGGGTCATGCCACCACAACCACGTATCTGTGGATGCCTAAGCAATACGTTGCTGATTTATGCTGTTTGTGATCTTTATAAAAAGGGCATCGTGTTATGTATCATCTTCTGAGATTTGCTTTTTCACTCCACATTATGTTAAGAAGATTCACACATACTATTGTACGTAGTGGTCATTTTTTTTTTTCAATTTCATTATAGTACAGTATTCCCGAGAAAGATTCTGCCCCCATGTATCCATCTTCCTTTCAAAGGACATTGGAGTTGTTCTGATTAGTTTGCTGTAATGGACACGGCTCCTGTGAATGGTCTCTTCTTGCAACTTCCCTTCAATTTCGTCATTCCAAGCTGTAGACTGTGAGCTACCTGCAGCCCCCTGAGACTTCTGTGCAGCTCTGGCCTCGTCTTCAGGTTCCAGGCCCCAGGCAGTCCATCCTCTCAGGGTGGAGGCTCCTCACTTCCTTGTGGTCCCTCCCAGCCGGCTGATCGAGGAGCCAGGGCGCCACACTCCCCTGTGTGCAGGAACTTCTGCTTCCCACTGCTGTCATCCTACAGCGGGAGGCAGGGCCGAGGTGCAGGCGAGGACCGCATGTCAGATGTGAAGGAGAAGCTTCCTCCAAGAAATACCCACTGTGCTGGGTGCTGGAGATGCAAAGAATAACCCATTCATTTACAAAGCAGACGTTTATTTCCTTCCTTTACGTGTTGTATTCTATCAGCCCGGGACCACAAAGATGAAGGACCTGCCCTCAAGGAGTTCATGGTCAAGCTGAGGAAGCAGAGACATAGATGACTGTTTTCGCTGACATAGAAGATGTGCCGGTGTCTAAGTCTCATTGCAAGTTTACAGATCTCAGTATGTCTAGTCATATATATCTCTATGTCTTTCTCTGTCTAGCAGACATGATTTTATTTATGTAAATTCAGTATCATCTATACTGGAATAGAATATGAGAAACCAGATCTTGATGGGTGGGTATTATTTTTATAGATCATAAACTTCCTAAGCTAATGCCTATGTTTTAAATTCTTCTAGTTGGGTCACTTTAAAATTTCCCTAGAGAGATGGGCTGCCTACAGCCTTCGGATGTGCTTTTGATGTTCTCCAGGTCTTTATCTTCTCTTTTTATTCTCAGTTGCTGGTGGACCAAAATATCACTGCATTCCCTTGGGAAGCTAATATTCAGGTTGACCCTAATGTTATAGCAATGCTTCCACTGCTTTTGAACCATGGCTTACATTCACATCTGAAATGCTGGGGAAAGAACCCACGTCCTACCTCTGATCAGCCATGTCCCCTGTTGCCACTTTAATTAAAAATACCTACTGGAAGTGATACTGAAATCTTTTCATTTTTTTTTTTTTTTTTTGAGACAGGGTCTAGTCGTGTTGCTTAGGCCGATCTTGAATGCCTGGGCTCAGGAGCGTTTCCACCTCAGCTTTCCAAACGGCTGGGACGGTAGATGTGCGCCATGGCGACTGGCATGCTGGAAGCTTTATTGTGATGTCTTGGACTGCCTCATCTAGCTCCACTTCAAGAGGGTGGCATCATTGTATGTACCCACAGATTAGGCACCTTGATGTGGGCAGCCCAGGAAATGTGGGTCCCCAGATGAGGGTGCCTCTGACTCTGCTTGTGTAAGGAACATGTCGGTGGGGGAATTCCCTGGGAAGGTGGGACACCAGTGAAGTCTTAACGAACCAGCCCATGTTATCCAGGAAGAGAAGAGTTGGAATTCCAGGCCAAGAGAATAGCGTGTGCAAGGGCACAGCACCGTGACAGGACACGGTGCCAACGGGAGGTCGTGAGTCGTTTGCAGTGGCTAGGACAGAGGGCCATTTCGGGGATCCTGCCATGTTGCCCAGGCTGGCCTCAAACTCCTGGGCTCGAGCAACCCTCCTGCCTCAGCCTCCCAAAGTGCTGGGATTATAGGTGTGAGCCACTACTCCAGGCCTTTAACCATTTTTAAATGTACAATTCAGTGGCGTTAAGTACATTCATAATGTTGTGCAAACATCACTACTGTCCATCTCAAGAACTTTTTTTTATCATCTCAAACAGAACCTGCACCCACTAAACAATAACTCCCTGCCCCCCTTTCCCTAGCCTCCGATGACCTCTATTCTACTTCATGCCTCTATGAATTGGCCTATTTTAGATACTTCATGTGAGTAGAATCGTACAGTATTTGTCTGTGTGTGCTTGTGTGTCTGGCTCATTTCATTTAGTATAATGATTTCAAGTTTCTTCCAGGTCGCAGCACGTATCAGAATTTCATGTCTATGTATGGCTGAATATTATTATTATGTGATGGAGTTCTGACTTTCCAGGAAGCACTGGGTTGCCGGGAGAGTTTTACAGTCGGAGGACACCTGCTGTTTCGGACACTCGGACCCTGGGTGCGGTGATGAGGAGGAGGTAGAGGCCTGCAGGAGCCTGCAACAGAGTTCTGACCCTTTGAGCCCTGGTGTGGCCTCGCCTTCTCCCGGAAGCTTGTCCTCCACCCTGAAAGCCCCAGGGCCCTTTCTGTCTGATGCATTTCAGCAGCGGTACCACCCGTCACTGCTGTTTTTTTCAATCTTTTGGCTGTGAGGATGGACTCCCAGGCCAGGCCCCCAGCTTCTCCCTCTGATCCCCAGGCACAGCCCAGTGCATAGCTGAGGCCTCAGTGGACACTGGAGTTGGGGCTCAGGGAGCAGGGTCACCCCCAGACATCTCTGGCAGGCATGCCTCTGCCGGAGCCCACTTCCACTCCTGCCTCTCCGGCTCCCACCCTGCCCTTTGGGTTTGGGCTGCATCCCGCCAGCCAGCACACCACCCCTGGTGCCCCCGGAAAGTTTCATCTCCTGAGCTGGGTTGAAGGAGACAGAACAAGCCCCTGGGGTGTCGATAACAGGGTTATAATCCAGCGGGATGAGACTGAACTCTCTGGAGTCTCATAGCATTTTTCCAGCCCCGGCCACTTTATTGCTATATCCCTGACTGATGGGGCTCAGGGGAGCTGTGGTTCCAGCAGCCGCTCCGCTGCCACACCCCACTTGCGATTGATCAAGCTGCAGTTGGGCTGAGCAAATTCATGCCCCTTCCTGCTCCCGGAGCTCTGTTTTCCCCTCCTCTTCCTCTCTCTTCTGCTCCTGAGGCTTCTGCTTCGGGCAGTGGAGAGTCGGTCTCTATGACCACAGGCCTCGGGCGTGTGAGGGGCCAGCAGCTGCTGCCACTCTGGAGTCTGCAGACTCAGGCCTGCTTCCGCACTGTGTGACCTTGGGCAGGGGGCTCGCCCTCTCTGAGCCTCGGTCTCCTGCCCAGAGCAATAAAGGGGGTTGACCTAACGCGCTCTGAGGTTTCATTTAGCCCTGACTGCTCTGTGACTTATTTTTTGAGTCTTCGATGTGAATTTCTACAATGTTTTCTTCCAAGACTGTGACAGTGTGAAAGAACTGGATGGGACTCACTTTCCCTCTACTTCCCAGGAGTTCCAGGCAATGGGGGCAGCATCTTTCCTTCCCCTTGGGAAACATGGTACCAGCCCCAGGCCAGTGGGCTGGTGACTCTCTTCAAGCCTGCCTTAGAGTCCAACCCATTAGGTCAGAGCTCATGGGGGAACCTGATGCCATCCTGACTCAGTCAATGGGAGCCCACAAAGGGAGAGAAGTGGCAGAGCTGGGCTAGCAGAGAGCCCAGAGCTGCCTCCAGCCTCTGCTCTAATTGTGCCCGCAGATCGCTGGATGCCTGTGTGCTCTAGAAGCTCTCTGGGGAAGGACATTTCACAGACGAGAGAATTTACCAGTCCTGGGTTTTATAAGCGCAGTGCTGGGCCAAGTCACTCTCACCAGCAGTTGTCAATGATTTACCTTTCTTCCCAAGTAGGTGGAGATATTAACTAAAGGATGGCTGGGCCTCACTTTACGCAGCTGCAAAGAAGAATGATGATTTTCTAAGAAGAGCTATTTTTCCTGTCCGCCTTGAACGCTCTATGTCCGGTCTTGTAAGACCATCCTCCCGTTGACTGCAAGTAAAGGTGAGCCTCAGGCACCAGGTGATGGAGACAGTCCTCTGTCCATCAATGCCACAGCTCTGTCTGCTTATGAGATCTACCAGACTCCCCAGGGGACAGTGAGGGGAGCATGGACTGCTAAACAGCCTCCCCTGGGGCATTGGCATCCCCTGTCTCTGGTCTGGGGAACAAGGTCTCATCCACAAGGTTGGTCTGAATCAGCCCCAGGAAGGAGACCTCACAATCTCCCTGCAGCTTGGGAGTGGTCTGGGGAGATGGGAAAAGCTGGGGTGGTGAGGGCAGGCAACCTGGGTTCCATTTCTAGCTGTCCATTAGTCATCACGTAACCACAGACAAGTGCCTGCCCCTCTGAGCCTCCGCCATGGTCCTGCACCCCCCGCTTCACTGGGCACTCGGAGGATAAACATGAGGCCGGGGTCCTAAAAGTGTTTGGCAAAGATTTCTCCCCAACCCCTTGGTCAACACATCCATGCAACTGTCTAAAGTCCACCCTCAAAACGCCAAAAAAATCAGATGCAATGAGACTACCCAAACGAGTTATAACTTTTCAAAGACAGATAGGAAGAAAAGCTTTTACAGAATGTAAAGATGAGACTCTGCAGTGCGGTTACGGTAGATGAAATCATTTCACCTCTGTAGCTCTCCACTGTTCTTTGTTTCCTATTTTAAAAAGTTTTGGTTGGGCACCATGGCTCATGCCTGTAATCCCAGCGCTTTAGGAGGCTGAGGTTGGAGGATCGCTTGAGGCCAGGAGTTTGAGAACAGCCTGGCCAACATAGGGAGACCCTAGGTCTACAAAAAATATAAAAATTTAGCCAGACGTGTGCTTGTAGTCCCAGCTACATGGGAGGCTGTGGTCATACCACTACACTCCAGCATAGGTGACAGAGAAAGACCTCGTCTCAAAACAAAATTTTTTTAATTAAAAAAAGGTGTTCCCAGTTTTAAAAGTTTTGCAAGGATTTGGTGTTCATTCTTTTTTTTTTTTTTTAAATATTTGGCGGAATTTACCAGTAAAGCCTTCAGGTCCAGGGCTTTTCTTTGTTGGGAGATGTTTGGTTATGGATTTAATTTCCTCACTAGTTATAAATCTATTCAGATGTTTCTCTTTCTTTGTGATTTAATCTTTGCAGTTTTTGTTTCTAGGAGTTTGTGCTTATTCCCTCTTGGCTATCCAGTACTAGTGCACAGTTGCTCATCACACTCTGAAAATCCTTCTTATTGCTGTAGAATTGGTAGTAATGTCCCAACCTTTGTTTCTAATTTTAGTAATTTGAGTCCTCTTTTTTTTTACTTCATCTAGCTAAAGTTCTGTCCATTTTGTTATTTATTTATTTGAGATGGAGTCTTGCTCTGTTGCCCAGGCTGGAGTGCAGTGGCGCAATCTCAGCTCACTGCAACCTCTGTCTCAAGCAATTCTCATGCCTCAGCCTCCTCAGAGGTACCTGGCACTGTGCGCAGCTAATTTTTGTATTTTTAATAGAGATGGGTTTCATCATGTTGCTCAGGCTGGTCTCGAACTCCTGACCTCAGGTGATCCACCCGCCTCGGCCTCCCAAAGTGCTGGGATTACAAGTGTGAGCCACCGCACCCAGCCCTTGTTATCTTTTCAAAGAACCGACTTTTGATTTCATTGATTTTCTCTATTTTTAAAATTCTCTATTTTGTTTATCTCTGCTCTAATCTTTAGTATTTTTTTTTTCTTCTGATAGCTTTGGGCTTAGTTGTAAACTAATCTGAGTCTTCTCATTTTTTGCTTACTTCATCTAGCTAAAGGTCTGTCAATTTTGTTGTCTTTTCAAAGAAGCAATTTTTGATTTCATTAATTTTTGCTTCTCTATTTATCTCTGCTCTAATCTTTAGTATTTTCTTCCTTCTCATAGCTTTGGGTTTAGTTGTAAAGCTAGGTTGTTGATTTGAGATCTTTCTTATTGTTTAACGTAAATGTTGATAACTATCAGTGCCCCCCTTAGCCCTGCCTTTGCTCTGTCCTGTGACTTCTTGTATGTGACATTTTCATTTTAATTAGTCTCTAGGTATTTTCCAATTTCCTTTGTGATTTCTCCTTTGATCTGTTGGTTGCTTAAGAATATGTTGTTTAATTTTCACAAATGTGTAAATTGTTCAGTTTTACTTCTGTTGTTGATTTCTAACTTCAGTCCTTTGTGGTCAGAGAAGATGTTTTTCATGATACGTATCTCTTAGAATCTATTGAGTGTTTATCTGTAGCCTAACATATGGTCCATCCTGGAAATGGTCTCGTGTGTTTGAGAATGTGTATGCTGCTGTTGCTGGGTAGAGGGTCCTGTGTATGTCTGGTAGAGCTAGTTGGATGATTGTGTTAAGTTCTCTCTGGCTGTTTCATTCATTGAGAGTATGATATTAAAGTCATTTGTATTTCAATATACACACAGCTATATGTATATATAGTTATAAGTTCTTCTAATGAAGTCCAAGTATGTTCAATATCCTTATCCTTGTGGACAAGTAAAGAAGTTTAGTAAAATGTTTTCTAGAATCTTCGTGGTATCTTTTTGTCAAACACAACTATGATTATCATTATGATTATCATTGTTATTAGTTAATGATCAATAGCTCAATTTACATATATATTTACCAATTTTGCATTGACCCTTTTTTTTTCACATCCTAATTTTCCCTTTAGGTTCACTTTGTATTTTGCTGAAATACATCCTTAGAACTTCTTTCAGTGAATGTCTCTTGGGTATAAACTCTTCCAGTCTTTATATGTATGGCAGTGGTTTTATTTCCTTTTTAATCTTGAGTAATTATTTAGCTGCAAATGGAATTTTACCCTCCATTTTTTTATACTCAGTACTTTGAAGTGTTTGCTCCACGTCTTTCTGGCCTCTTTTCTCCTTGGCACGATGTCTGCGTAACTTGTTGTATTAGTCATTTCTCTCATTGCTATAAAGAACTACCGAGACTGGGTAATTTATAAAGAAAAGGGGTTTAATTGGCTCACAGTTCCATATGCTGTACTGGAAGGATGGCTGGGGAGGCTTCAGGAAGCTTACAATCATGGTGGAAGGCAAAAAGGAAGGAGGCATGTCTTACATGGCCAGAGAACGAGGAAGAGAGAGAGGGAGAAGGTGCTACACGCTTTTAAACAGCCAGATCTCGTGAGAACTCACTCTCATGAGAAGACCAAGGGGGATGTCCACCCCCATGATCCATTGGCCTCCCACCAGGCCTCTTCTCCAACAATGGGGATTATGATTTGATGTGAAGCCAGGCACTGTGGCTCACGCCTGTAATCCCAGCACTTTGGGGGGTTGAGGCGGGCAGATTACCTGAGGTCGGGAGTTCGAGACCAGCCTGGCCAACATGGAGAAACCCCATCTCTACTAAAAATACAAAAATTAGCTGGGCGTGGTGGCGCATGCCTGTAATCCCAGCTACTTGGGAGGTTGAGGCACTGGAGGAGGAGGTTGCGGTGAACTGAGATCATGCCATTGCACTCCAGCCTGGGCAACTGAGCAAAACTCAATCTCAAATAATAATAATAATTTGATGTGAGATTTCAGTGGGGATGCAGATCCAAACCATGTCACTTGTCATTCTCTGGTAGGTAACAGGTCTTTTCTCCTCAGTCACCTTTAAGTTTTTGTCTGTGTCTTTTATATCCTGCAGTGTTCTACCATCTGTTCAGGTAGAGGCTCGGCTGTCTTTATGATGCACGGCACTCAGTGGTCACTTCCTTTCAATCTGAGAATTTTCCTTTCGCTTTCATTCTGGGAAATGATCTGCTTTTATGTCTTTGACTATTGCTTCTTTTCCATTTCTTCGTTCTCTTCTCCTAGAACTCCTATTAGCTATGTGTTCTTTTTAATGAAGCTTTCGTATTTTTCATCTCTTTATTTTTTGATACGATTTTCTATGTAAATTTCTTAAGATAGGCTTCTAATTCACTATGTTTTTCTTTGGACATGTCTAGTCTAAAATTTGTCCAATGATTGAGTGTTTTTTAAAGGGAACAAGGTTTTGCTACACTGCCCAGGCTGGACTGAGACTCCTGAGCCCAGGTGATCCTTCCGCCTCAGCCGGCTGACTGGCCGGGATGGCTGGCATGCTCCGTGGTGCCCGGCTTCCTTCAGTTGCAGTTGGTTTCTGTTTGTCTCTTTGTCTGTTTTCTGTTTTTGTCTTTTGAGATGAAGTTTCACTCTTGTTGCCCAGGCTGGGGTGCAATGGCACAATCTCAGCTCACTGCAACCTCCGCCTCCCGGGTTCAAGCGATTCTCCTGCCTCAGCCACCCAAGTAGCTGGGATTACAGGTCACCATGCCCATCTAATTTTTTTTTTGTATCTAGTAGAGGTGGGAGTTTCACCATGTTGGTCAGGCTGGTCTCGAACTCCTGACCTCAGGTGATCCACGGCCTTGGCTTCCCAAAGTGCTGGGATTACAGGTGTGAGCCACCATGCCCAGCCTTCCTTCAGTTTTTTAAGGGGTCCAAACAGTCTTCTACTGAGTCATTTAAATATTTTCCTATTGTTTATTTTTTTTCTGCAGGAAATAAGCCTCCTAATTGTTGATTTTGCTTTGGCATCGATCTTCTTCATGCGTTTTAAAATTTGACTCTGCACAGTCATCTTGAGGGGGAGTTTCTCTTTCTCTTCTTGCCCCTGTAATTATTGGTTTTGCAGTTGCTCCCCTTAGTCCTCTGAGGTCTCTAGTATAAAACCAGGTCTTAAATCAGCTTTTGGATTTTTTTTCATTGCTATCTAAAATCTCGGTTTTGTCTTTTACAATATGCTGCTATCTGGTTGGACTGCTATAACAAAATTCCAGAGACTGGGTGGCTTAAACCACAGACAATTATTTCTTATAGTTCTAGAGGCTGGAATGTCCAAGATCTAGGTGCTGGCAGATTTGGTGACTGATGAGGGCTCTCTTCCTGGCTGTAGAGAGCCTCCTTCTCACTGCGTGCTCACGTGGTCCTTCCTCCGAGCAACCACGTTCAGGAAAAAGGAAGAGGGAGGTATCTCTTTGTCTTCTTCTTATAAGGGTACTAATTCCACCATAAGGGTCCCACTCTTATGGCCTAATCTATACCTAATTCCCTCCCAAATGCCCTACCTCCGAGTGCATCACAATGAGGGTTTCAGCATACGTGTATGTTTGTACATACACTTTTTTTTTTAAACATGGATGAGTGTATAGCTGTTCCATATCCCATATTACATCATAAACATTTTCTCTTGTCGTTGCAAAGTCTTTCACATGATTTGAAAGGTCCTTACTAACAATCACGTAGCCTTGCTCTCAGTGTTATTTCTACGGACTCTCTATTTAAGGTAACCTGATGAATCTTCCTGGTGTGAAGCTTGTCTATACTGTGAATTGTGTCCTTAGGAAAGACTCCAGAAAGGACTGGCAAGGTAAAGATGGGAGCCCGTGGCTGTTGCTGTCTGTCTAGAGTGGACAGTTCCATCCCCATGACATTGGAGTGTGAGCTCCCCTCACCCACGGCAGCCCTAACCCCACCAGCAGCCCCAGCCCACGGTGTGCAGGGGAGGCACCCAGACCATGGTCAGTGCCTCAGACGTGGGTGGCTATTTTCTCCAGTCAAGGTTTCCTGCCTTGCAAGCTCTTTGGTTCCTTCAGGGAACTTCTGGCAGGGCCCACAGATGCAGGAAGCAAAGTGTTCAAGAGAGCAGGAAAGCTTCTGGCTCATGGCGTCAAGTTCCTGAACCAGAGATGAGGTTTCACACCACGCCCTGGAACGGCCCCGGTTAAAAACTCGTGAACATTTTGTTGAGGTTCCTGCTTTACAGATTGTTAAACTGTTTTCTTGTAAAACTTCATAATCTTTGCAAGCTAAGCCATTGTCCAGAGGAGACGGCTGAAGCTTGAACTGACCAGAGTGGTGCTTCTGGAAAGGTTCTGTGGGTATGAATCACAGGGCATCCTATTAAAACGGATTCTGATTCAGCTGATCTGGGGTGAGGTCCAAATTGCATTTCCAACAGGCCCCCAGGTGATGTGGACACCACTGGCCTGAGGACCTCACCAGAGTGGAGAAGTGTGAGGGGACTTAGGCGAGCCACATGCATCATCAGTGACTGAGCCGGACCATGTCTAGCTGACTCCAAAGCCTGTGGCCTCTCTCTGCGGTTCCCATGTAGAATCCTGCAGCCCCACCTCTCACTTTGCAGGTGAGGGAGGGGAGACAGAGAGGCTTCCGCTGGAGGGGGAAGGTGGCTTTGTTCAGGGAGGGGGCTGCCTTTCCCAGGCCCGTCCTCCACCTTGAGGAAGAGAGGGATGGAGTGGATGGTCTCTTGAGTGGGGAAGTGCCACAGCTGGGCAGCCATCAGTGTTAGAAAAATTAATATTTTAATTAAAAACATCCTTTTTCCTGCTCTTCTTTCCCCTTTGCTTTAATGTCTCAGTGTGGAGTAATTATGAGTCGCTCTGGGGAGACAACCTCAGAAAAAGTGTTGGTGCGACTGCTGAGGAATTTATCTGATTAACTTGGGCTCAGCCTTTGAGGTGAAGAGAAAGGGAAGTAAAAGGAAAAGGGGAGGAGGGAAAGCTCCAGCTCCCCGTCGGTCATCTGGCACAAAACTTAATCACAGCGTCGGGAGGCCAGGTGGGCTCCGGCTGGTTCCTTCAGGCCAGCCTGAGGGTAAGGCGGCGCATTCCCCTCCCCAGGCCCCAGAAGCCCTCCACCTCAGCCCAGGCCCCATCTGTCCTCTGGGTTGCCTTCCTGGAGATGTCACTGTGACTGGTCCCACATGGGAGATCGGGTCTTAGGTTGGGTTCCTGGAAGGCAAAGGCTGGGAAGGGGTCTGAGCACTTTCAGGGACACACATGAAGGGTGAGGGCAGCAGGGTGGGACAGGAGCAGAACCTAGGTGAGGACGTGGTACAGCCAAAGTCTGGTCTGGACCCGACCCCCTGGGGAGCTTGGTGCCTGCCCTGGGCTGCAGAGCTGTCAGGGCATGAGGGGCGGCTTTTGCTCCTGGGTATACCTGCTGATCGAGGGTTGCACCTGGGGGGAGAGTGTAGCCCCCCAGGCATTTCCTGATAAAATGGCATTTTGGTCCCCATTGACTGAGGGCACTGCTCCGTAGAAGGGCACAGCTGTGAGTTGTTGACAGCCAACCCCACCCGCAGCCGGTAGACAAATGTCCTGGGTTGAAAACGGGGTCTGGGTGAGGCGCCAACAACACCTACTACAGATGGACTAAAGGGGGCCTGGCGGGGCTGGAGAGAAATGGGTGGATTCAAGAGTGATGCCGGGCCGGGCGCAGTGGCTCACGCCTGTAATCCCAGCACTTTGGGAGGCCGAGGCGGGTGGATCACGAGGTCAAGAGATCGAGACCATCCTGGTCAACATGGTGAAACCCCATCTCTACTAAAAATACAAAAAATTAGCTGGGCATGGTGGTGCGTGCCTGTAATCCCAGCTACTCAGGAGGCTGAGGCAGGAGAACTGCCTGAACCCAGGAGACGGAGGTTGCGGTGAGCCGAGATCGCGCCATTGCACTCCAGCCTGGGTAACAAGAGCGAAACTCCGTCCCAAAAAAAAAAAAAAAAAAAAAAGAGTGATGCCGGAGGTAGAGTCGATAGCACTTAGGGAGTGGCTGGGTGGGGTGGGCGTGGGGGGTGGAGACGGGACTCCCAGGCTCCTGGCTTGGGTGACTGAGTGGCTGGGGGTGCCGGGTTGAAGCACAGATGTAGGGGCCATCTGTGCAGAGATGGGAGAAGGCGGGTGGGCTGGTGTGGGTGGTCAGGAAGGGAGAAGAGCTGGAGCACAGAGTCCTGGGCACCCCACAGCACTGGGGCTGGCAGAGGACAGGGAGCACAAGAGCGCTTGAGAAGGTGCAGTCAGAGTGACAGGAAGAAAACTGGGAGGGTGGGGTCCCCAATCACCTCTTCCTTCCTCCATCCTCCAAGGTGCGTTGGCCCCAGTCATCCCTGTCCCTCTGTCAGTGCACATTCGCGGATGAAGGAAGGAGACGCTTTGAGGAGCCTCAAAACACTGTGATCCCCTTGAGGGAGGGACTGGGCTTGTCTTGATTAGCACTGTGGCCCAGCCCCTGTCATGCTCCTTGGCACACAGCAGGTGCTCAGTATGTCTTCACTGAAAAATACAGTGGCTAATATAAGTAATATGGCACTTACCCGGCACAGGTCCTGTATAGAAACTCACTTAACTGTGAGGAAAGATTCAATGCCTTGTTTGCCCACATCCTATAAGTTTCCACAGACATCTTGGCCATTCAAGAGACCTCTGCAAATTTTCCTCTTAGAAGCTCTCATTCCCATTGCAAAGATGAAGACTCAGAGGTACAGAGAGTTTAAGTGACTCACCCAAGGTCACAGATAGGTGGCAGGGTTGGGACGTGAATTGGCAGTGTGACTCCTAGGGTCCCTGCTCTTAGTGCCTGTGTGAATGAGTGAAATTGACGCTGGCGGTTTGGGGACCAGGGCGCATAACTGTTTCATGTGGCACATGTACACAAGGCCACATGCACACACAGCTACATGTATGCACCACCACATGTACACACTGCCACACTGACATGCAGCACACAGAAGACAGCTCTTGTCTGCTGCAGGAGAGGGTGGTCCACTGCCTTGAGTAGGGGCCCTTACTGTACAGCGCTCTGCTCACATTGGACTGGTCAAAGCGACTTCAGACCTAATCCATTGCTGCCTTTACAGCCCCTGAGGCCAGAGGGTGATTGGCCGTAGAGGGGAACAGATGGAAAGTTCTGGTGTCAGGCAGGACACCCTCCAGTCCCAGCTCTGCCGTGACACAGTGTCGCCTGTGTCCCCTGAGCCTCTCTGAGCCCTGGTTTTCTTGTGTGCAAAATGGGACTAATTACACATTTTCCCCAGAATTTGTGTGAGAGTTAAGAATGATGTGGCCAGGCACAGTGGCTGACGCCTGTAATCCCCGCACTATGGGAGGCTGAGGCAGGTGGATCACAAGGTCAAGAGATAGGGAGCATCATGGTCAACACTGGTGAAACCCCGTCTCTACTAAAAATACAAAAAAAATTAGCTGGGCATGGTGGCGAGCACCTATAGTCCCAGCTACTGGGGAGGCTGAGGCAGGAGAATTGCTTGAACCCAGGAGGCGGAGGTTGTGGTGAGCCGAGATCGTGCCATTGCACTCCAGCCTGGGCAACAAGAGTGAAACTCTGTCTCAAAAAAAAAAAAGAATGATGTATAGTGTCTGGCACACAACGGCTTGGCGGTGCCACTATTACATGGAGTAACCATTTGTTTTTTCTACATTAGCCACTTCTTTGCCTGATATTGGAAAATGTAAATATGGCCTTGCAGTAACTGGGCATCTTGTGGTCAACCCCTACATGGCTACCATCCCGGGGCCTGTTCAGCCGGGGGGCCACTGCCATCTCCAGCCTGGCAGGGATGAAGGCTGAGGTGGGAGGCTGGGAAGAGACACAGAGCTGGGAGCGCCCTGACTGTCCTGGGCAGGGGCGCATCTGAGCCGGAAGTCTCCTCAGCCCTCATCCACCAACAGGGATGCTGCAGAGGTGAGGCTAAGGACTCCTGCTCGGGCCCACCATCGGCTCATCTGCCCTGAGCCCCCAAGGGCTGCCGCATCACACAGCTCTGGGCGGTGGTGGGGGCATTCACACTGCAGTCTATGAAGCAGGGTTCCAGGGGCATGCTGCCCACATAGAAAATCCCCCCTGGAGGCTGGGCGCGGCGGCTCACGCCTGTAATCCCAGCACTTTGGGAGGCCGAGGTGGGTGGATCATAAGGTCAAGAGATTGAGAGCATCCTGGCCAACATGGTGAAACCCCATCTCTACTAAAAATTACAAAAATTACCTGGGCATGGTGGCATGCACCTGCAGTCCCAGCTACTTGGGAGGCTGAGGCAGGAGAATCGCTTGAACCCAGGAGGCGAAGATTGCAGTGAGCTGAGATTGTGCCACTGCACTCCAGCCTGGCACCTGGTGACAGAGCAAGACTCTGTCTCAAAAAAAAGAAAAAAGAAAAAAGAAAAGAAACCCCCCCTGGAGCTGTGCAATGGGGGCTGGGAGCTCTTCAGGGCAGGGGGCCTCACAGCTTTACAACAGGCTGGGAAGACCTAGGGAAGCAGGCAGCTCCCTCCTAGGGTCTGCCTGCTGCATGGGCACTCAGGCCAGGGGAAAACCAGTTCCAGCCCCGTCTAGTGCTCCCAATCCTGGCACCCAGGTCTCTGAGTAATAACCCTGAGCGCACCCCTGACTTAACACACTTGCCCTGGTCTGGACTGGAAGCTCTTCAGGGTGGGGCTTGGACCTCCAGTCTTCCCCTTCTTTCTCCCACCAAGCACAGCGCTGGACACAAAGAAAATGGGAATCAGGTTGGAGGAAAGCAGTGAGATTAAAATACCAAAGTCTGTTGTTCCTCTACTGAAGAGACATTTACTTACCAGCCTTTAACTGTGCCCTGGACCTGACCAGGCTGGCGGAGACATGAGGATGGGGCAGATTGACTCTGTTCTCAGGGGGTCGCGCCTTGTGGGGAGACAAGCATGTAAGCAGACAGTGAGAGTCCCGTGTGACCAGAGCTGTGATGTGCATGAAAGAGGCCTCAGGAGCACAAAGACAAACAAAGAGGGCACCCAAGAGGGCTTCCTAGGCAAGGTGATCCCAGGGTGAAAACTGAAGAGTGGGTAGGGGCTTACCTGGGGGAGGTGGAGGGGAAGGTGTCCTGGGTGCATACGCAAAGGTATGAGGGTCAACAAGAGCCAGGCCCAACTCGGGATCTGTAGGCTTGGGTGGTACGGAGGGAAGAGCCCTGGACAGACCAGCGGGGTCCCAGGCCTATCTGCTTATAAGTACCCGAGTGACCAAGGACCAATTCTCCCTTTCTCTGGGCCACCGATTCCTGATCTGTGTAGTAGCAGCTGGGCCACATCACACCCAAAGCCCTCCGGCTTGCAAGCTCTTGGCTTCTCCCAGATGTGGCTGGAACCCTGCCTACCTTCCAGAAACACACCCTCCCCTTCGGGTGCTGGGGCACTCTGGGGAAGGTGCATAGGTTGGTTCTGGTTAATCTAGGCTTAATCCTCTGAGTTCCAGGAGCCTTCACTTTATTGCAAATAGTTCTGCCCCATGAACAGACTGAGAGTTTGGGCCCACTTTCCTGGGAATACCATGGTTGAAACCTGCTGGGAGTGTGGCTGAAATGGGACCCATTCACTGAATAGTTCTCTGTTCCGGCCTGCCTGGGTGAGATGGGGAGTTCTCAGCTGTGACTATCCTCTTTGAAGATGGGCAAGCCTGACCATCTCTCTTTGTATGGATTTGCTTCTAAGAATAGTGCCCACTGGCTTCTCTCTTTTATAGGCATCACCAGCCAATACGCTCATGCCTTCTCTCCCATGAGAGTGAAGTGACCAATCATACTTGGCCTGGTATCTCTGTTGCTAGGTACAGGAGGCTGCCTCCTCACCACGGAGGAGCTTGGATTTATAAGTCCAATCCTGGGTCTGAGCTCATCCCAAAGGTGGAAGATGGATTTAAGATTTCCTGAGCACAGTATCCAGTATGTTCTGCCAATAGTCAGGGCTGAGGAATTCAGGGGAAGGAGAGAGCAGCTGTCTCATGGCAGTCCTGGAGGGCTTCCGGGAGAGGGCACTGAAGGACGTGTTTTCAGGCCCTTCTCCTCACGGAGGGGCCTCATCAGACCCCTGCCAGCAGGCTCAGCACTCCCATCCTCACAGCTTCAGGATGCCTCCCTGCCCCCCTGTTGGTCCTGGCACTGTCTTGGGTCCTGGGCTTGAACCTGCTTCAGGAGCCTTCCTCCAGCCCTCACCCCACTGACACACAGAACTCCTGAAGAGGGTGGCGTGTGGGTATCACCCCAAGTGTGAGCCTGGGTCCAGGCACCCTTCTGTGGCTCCAGAGGTGGGGGATGGAGGGGACCCAAGAAGTGACATGGGAAGATTCAGAAAGAAGGGGAGGGGGTCCCAGGTGGGGAGTCCAGTGTGAGCAAAGGCTTGGAGCCTGTGAGTGTATGTGTGTATATCTGCCTGTTTACACATGTGTGCACGTGCTGGTGTTTCCACACCTGCCTCAGGCACGTGTGCGCATGCGTGTAAAACACAAGAAAGGAATTGGTGATTCCATGTCTTAGGCTTGTGGATTTCCTCACCTCTCCAGTCTCTCATGAGGAGCCGTGTCGTGATTCCTGAGTCCCCGCTTCTGTGAGCCCAGGCCCCTGAGCCTAGTTCCCATCCCTGCCTAACCCGCCAATGGAGCAATTTCTTGATTAAAAATATCAACGAGACTTGCACATAACAGAGCCAGCATCACCTCCAAATGGAGGAAATCCAATCAATCCATCATTCATTCCCACTACCAAAGTCACCAGCAGCCTACCTACAGCCTAGTTTGGCCCTTTCTGGGGCCTGGGGCCCTGCTCCCCCACAGAATGTCAATCAAAAAGGTCCATTTCCAGCCCTGGCAACAGAGTGAGACCCTGTATCTATAAAAAAATAAATGAATTAAGGCTAGGAGAAGTGACTCATGCCTGTAATTCTAGAACTTTGGGAGGCCAAGGCGGGCAGACCGTTTGATGTCAGGAGTTTGAGACCATCCTGGCCAACATGATAAAACCCCATCTCTACTAAAAACATAAAAATTTGCTGGGCGTGGTGGCATGCACCTGTAGTCCAAGATACTCAGGGGGCTCAGGCAGGAGAATTGCTTGAACCTGGGAGGCAGAGATTGCAGTGAACCAAGATGGCGCTACTGCACTCCAGCCTGGATGACAGAGCGAGACGCTGTCTCAAAAAAGAAATAAGATAAATGAATTATCTGGGCATGATGCCACACACCTGTAGTCCTGGATACTCAGGAGGCTGAGGTGGGAAGATAGCTTGAGTCTGGGAGGTGGAGGATGCAGTGAGCCATGGTCACACTACTACACTCCAGCCTGAGTGACAGAATAAGACTCTGTTGCAAAACTTTTTTTTAAAAGGGCCTACTGAGGATGGAGAGTTGAGTAAAATCAGTACCCCCTCTGCCCCAGGCTTCCGGTGTCTTGCTGCTCACAGCAGCCTGGTGTCCTCGTCTGTGCTCAGGACAGTTCTGTCTGGTGGAGCCCAGGAGGAAAGAGCTTGTCTGTGTTCCCTGGGCTGCAGGGGAGATCAGCTCACTGACTTGGGGTAGCAGGAGGAGGCTTGGGCTGAGGTCAGGGCCCACCCACTGAAGACTCTGTCCCTTCTGAGTCTCAGTTTCTACATCTTTAGAAAGGGAACTTGATGCCTGAGGCTCAGATGAGAGTGTATGGAAAGGGTGTCTTATTCCATTTGTGTTGCACTAACAAAATGCCTGAGACTGGGCGGTTTATAAAGAACAGAAACTCATTCCTCACAGCTCTGGAGGCTGGAAGTCCAAGATCAAGGTGCTAGCAGGTTTGTTGTCTGGTGAGAGCTGCCCTTTGCTTCCATGGTGGCACCTTGAAGGCTGCATCCTCCGGTGGGGAGGAATGTGTTGACTTTTCATGGTAGAGGAGTAAAAGAGGGTGATCCCATGCCCACAACTCCCACAAGTCCCCCCTTTTTCTGTTGTTGTTTGTTTTAGACTGAATCTTGCTCTGTTGCCCAGGCTAGAGTGCAGTGGGGCCATGTGGGCTCACTGCAACCTCCACCTCCCAGGTTCAGGTGATCCTCCTGCCTCAGTAGCTGGGATTACAGGTGTGCACCAACATGACTAGCTGTTTTTTTGTATTTTTCGTAGAGATGGGGTTTTACTATGTTGACCAGGCTGGTCTCAAACTCCTGGCCTTAACTGATCCACCTGCCTCAGCCTCCCAACGTGCTGGGATTGCAGGCATGAGCCACTGTGCCCAACCAGCCACAAGCCCTTTTATAAAGGTCCTAATCCATTTATGAAGGCAAAGCACTCCTGACTTCACCACCTCCCAAAGGCCCCACCTTTCAATATGGTAGCACTGGGAATTTTGGAGGTGACGGAAATACTCAAACCACAGCAAAGGGGCTCTGGGTACTGGGAAGTGCTGGGCCCACACTGTGCTGATATACACTGAGCCTCGGTCAGTAGGAACATCTACGGGCAGAAGCCAGAGATGGCAAGTGTTTGGTCCACACCCGTACTTAAAAAAATTTGAATTAGTGGCCAACATTTAAAATGGGCATTTTCTGAACAAAGACTGAATTTTGGCTTCTCTTGAAAATCAAGAGGCCTGGCAGCCCTGAGACTGTATGCCTATGTGGGGTGGCACTCCCCTCCCCCTTCTCAGGGGGCCCACTTCCTCTTAACTGCCTAGCTCCCGGGACATGAGTGACACCTGTGACCCCTGACTCTTTCAGAACATCTGAACATTTTAGGATGAGTCTTTCTCAGGGGCCCAGTCAAGGGAGTGGCCTGTGGTCAAGTGGGTGGGAAGAAGGGCACAGCGCTCTCCTGGACCCCCTCTCTGTTTCCCGCTGTCAGCCCCGGCCGTGTGCTGGGTGCCTGACTCCCTGCCAGGCAGGAGCAAGGAAGAGGTTGTGTCTTGGGGGTGACTACTTTTCCTCTCCAGGACCATTACCCACATGGCATTTTCCTTGAGGTCCCAGGGAGCCAGATGGACAGTTTGTCCCAGAGCAGGTGTAAGCAGTGCCAGGCCAGGCGTTCCTTCTCCCTTTGACACCTCAACGTGGGTTATTTTCCTTAGGCAGAGGTGCAGTGGTCAGCCTGTGGGGTCAACCATTTGAGGCAGGGCTGGGAGAGCTGCTCTCATCAGGCTGCAAAAAGGCAGACTGGAGTTCCAGATTCACCCTTCTCAGCTGTGTGACCTTGGGAAAATGCCTTGACCTCTCTGAGCCTGTTTCCTCCTTTGTAAAATCTCTACTTCCACATGCTGTCATAAAGATCAAATGAGACCGTGTGTAAGAGAATGGCCTGGTACAGATCAGGAATACGGTGTCCAGTAAGGGTCTGTGGAAAGGAGGAGTTGAAGGTCCCCAGATCCAGTGGTGGGGCCAGCATAGTTACTGCGCAATGGAGACTGATTAACAAGGTCCTGTGTCCCAGCTGGCTGGGGCTAGAGGTGATGACAAGAGTGAGGGCCATTTGCTCTGGGCCTCGTCCTTCCAAGCTGGCGTAACTGGGAGAATGTGGGGGTGAGGAAGCAAAGAGAAGAGGCATACATAGTTCCTCCTCTCTCCCCACCCCCCACGCTTGTGGGTGCACAGCCCTTTCCCCATCAGCTGGGCCCCTTCCTTAAATGGGGAGGGCCCCTGTCTTCTTCAATAGCTAGAATGTGGCTGCCTGGTTTCTAACTGGGCTGGGGAGCCTGGGGGCCCAGATAGGTGGGGTGTGGAGGAAACAGCTGGCCTCATAGTCAGATTTTCGTGGAGACATCTCGTGGGGCTGCCCCACCAGAACCTCTCACTGCAACCTGTCTAGACCTTCACCTAGTTTTAGCTTGAAAGCACAAGAGGGGCAAGAATATTTCAGGTCTCCAAAGCATGGGGCTTTAGCACAAAGGGAGCCTCTGAAATGAGGAGTTGAAGACCCCTGGATCCAGTGGTGGAGCCAGCATTGTTACTCTGCAGTGGAGACTGATTAACGAGGTCCTGTGTCCCAGCTGGCAACCTCTAAAGGGAGAGCCCTCTTCCCCTTTTCCCAGAACACTGCCATCTGACCGCCTTTCTAAGATAGTGATGAAGATGATGAAGATCACCGCCTTCTCCCTGGGTGTGCTTTCTGGAGCTGCAAGCTGGGGGTGCACAACAGGCTGTGGTTGGTGTCCCAGAAGAGGGGGCTGCCCAGGGCAGATGACAATAGTGGTAGTGATGACGACAGCTGATGACATTTACTGAGCCCCGGGTTAAACACCTCCTGCTGCACTCACCCCAATTCTGAGGTTACAGACCAGCCCGTCTCATTAAGGCAAGTCCATTACACAGAAATTCAGATGGGAACGGAGCCACCCACAGGGAAGAGGGGAGGTGCATTAATTTGTGACCTTCGCAAAGGGACTCTTCTTGCTGGGATGGGTGAATCTAAGAAACAGCTCTTCCCGTGTGTTTAGAGTAACAGTCCAAGATTTAAAGAACCTGTTTAGAGAACCAGGTCAGCTTTAGGGTCTCCAGATCCCTGGCCTACAGCCAGGAAAGGTATTTCAGAACCTTGGAGAGCGCCTTGGCCTCCAGGAGGCGGGTGGGATGAGAAGGCTGGTATTTTAGAACTGGCTGGTTCTGCCAGGAGTGCGGTGGCTCATGCCTATAATCCCAGCACTATGGGAGGCTGATGCCGGTGGATCACCTAAGGTTGGGAGTTGGAGACCAGTCTGACCAACATGGAGAAACCCCATCTCTACTAAAAATACAAAATTAGCTGGTCGTGGTGGCACATGCCTGTAATCCCAGCTACTGGGGAGGCTGAGGCAGGAGAATCACTTGAACCCGGGAGGTGGAGGTTGTGGTGAGCCAAGATTGCGCCATTGCACTCCAGCCTGCTCAACGAGAGTGAAATTCCATCTCAAAAAAAAACAACTGGTTGGTCCTGAGAAACCATCATATGAGTACGTAGGGCCTGGGTCCTGGAGGAACGTGACTTGCCGAAGTCATTCAGTGGGTTGGCCTCACTGTCTGGGGCTACATCTCCTGGAGTAAGGGCAACAGCAGGAGCAGCCCAGCTTGCTGCTCTGAGGCCGAGTCTGCAAAGCTACAGGTGTCTTACTTTCTGCATTCTAAAAATTGTGAGCAAATAGCTGTAAGTCAAATCTTATCCCCAGGACCACCCTGCATGGCTCTGGGCTTGAGCACAGTCCTTGGTTGTTTTGATAGGCAGGATGGTGAACTATTACAGTCACAGCCTGTGCAACCTCACCGCCTGAAATTAGACCTGGACTCTGCCACTCTCGGGCTGTGAGACTTTGGATGCATTAATTAAGCAGTGTGTGCCTCAGTTTTCTCATCTATAAAATGGGGATGATAAAGTACTTCTATATGTTATTGTGAGAATTAAACATATATACGTTTAATTTAATTCTCATATGAAAGTTATGTTTTTTATAAACATATATATATATAAAACTTAGAGCAGTGGTTGGCATGTATTTACTGTTGTAAAAATGTTTCATTTTTTACCCCAGGTATTCTGCCCCCATTCTGATGCATGGCCAGCTTTTTCCCATGGTACCCCAGGTCTTTCCTCCAGGGTGAAAGGCTGGGAAGAGGCAGATATTCCTCGGGCTCGTAAGCCATTGGAGTGTCCGCATGCTGTCGAAGAAAGTATTAGTTTGGGAGGTTGGAGGCCCTACCGTCCTGGACCAGGGAGTCTGGGACCTTGAGGAGAGGCTGAGCTTCGGCACCATCTTCCCCCTTCTTCCTTCTTTTTCATAGTGGTTCCTAGCACAGTCTTTACAGCCAGAAAGACCCAGGCTTAAATCTTGGCTCTGAGGTTTACAGGCCACGACCTTGGCGAGTCATAGCCTCGTGTATGGGTCTGACAGTGCCTTGATGTGGTTGTTTAGAGAAGTAACATGAGCACGTGTGCTTGCTGTGAGTGCTTCCTAGTGGTGGCGGTCACGTGGTTGTTAGCCTGACATCTCCGTCTCACTTTGGGTCTTGCCACTCCCCTCTCCCTCCCAGTGGGTGAGGCTCTCCTTCCTTCTCCTTGACTTCAAGGCTTGGAAGCTCCAGAGGACTTGGAGGCTTTGGATCTGGCCCACCCAGACCCAAACTTCAGAAAGAAAGGCTTTTAGAAGACAAGATCGGGGGCTGGTCTCTGGTGGCTTGTTTCTTGCGGCCTCACTCCTTCTCTCTGCCTTGTCAGTGCTCTGGATTTCTGGGCAACTCTTTTGTCCCTTAGCCCTGGCCAGACACCCCTCTTTACCCCCGGCTCTGCCCCATTCCAGGGGCAAGTGGCAAAGCATTTACCTTACTCACAGCTCAGATTTGACAAGTATGAACTGAGCAGATTGTGTGCCTTACCACATGAGTCAGTTCATTTATAATCAGCATTTAATTAGCATGTACTTTGTGACCAGCACTGTAGGAAGCACTTTATACACATGTTCTTGTTTAATCATCCAATAGCCTCTAGAAGTGGTTATTATTACTAATTTTATTTTTAAGATTTAAAAAAAATTTTTGTGGCCACTGGGTGAGTCCACCAGATATGATTATACTTTTATCTTACAGAGAAGGAAAATGAGACCCAGAAAGGTTGGGTGATGCTTGCGCCACATGGAGGAGAACCTTGGAGCTGCAGGGAGGGAGAATTGAGCTAAATATTACAAAACACTTGGCATAGTGCCCAGCACACAGAAGGTGCTCAACAAAGGGGCTAAGGCCAGTGATCCCAGGTACCCTATGGGACCCTCAGCCTGACTGACTCCTCTTCCTGCCCTCTCTCCCACCCTCGTACCAGCTCTTCCATTGGGCAGAGAAGGCATTAATTTGCACTTGGGCCAGACGCAGCGGTGGAATTTCAGCTACTGTGAGAGCTGGGCGGGGGGACACAGGGGATGGCCACTGGCTCCACGGCTGAGGCTTTTCCTCGCTTGCTCCTGTGGCCACATTCAAGCAGGTCTCCCAGGAGCCAGGCTGTGGTCACCCCTGATGATGTGGTTCTGGATCCCGCGCTATCTGGTTTCATGAACTCTCACTAGTAGATCATTCATTCTGCCCAGGAACTTGAGCATAACCCCACTCCCTCATTCCTCCCCTGCAAACTCTCTGGCCTGCGGTGTAGGGGAAGTGGGCCAGAGGCTCAGGACATCATGTCTCCTTCTGCCACTGTCACAAGGCCTGGCCTTGACCAGGATGCCCACCTGGGTCGCACAGGAGATCTGTCTTCTCAGTCCAGCTCTGCTATGAACAACTCACCATCAGGCCCAAGGCAGGTACTGACCCTCTTTGAGCCTCAGTGTCCTCATGTGTAAAGTGGGACGAGAGGGCTGGCTGTTCCTTCAGCCCTGCCATGCAAGGAAGTAAAGAGAGAATTCCCACCCCCCACCCTCTGCCTGCTCCATCAGGGGGTATGTAGCCAAGGACAGGGACAGAATAGGACACAGGGAATGAGGCAGGAAAGAGGGAGAGTCTCAGATGGCTCCTAACTCTCTGGCGTGAGCAACTGGTAAGTGTGGGTGTTGTTTGCTGAGATGAAAAAAGGGAGGGATGATAAGTTCAGTTTTGAATCCACTGCATTTGAGGTGCTCAAGGGATGGGCCTAGGCAGCAGGCGTTGAGTAGAGCTGGGATTTGAACCAGGGATGCCT
The DNA here is from genome assembly GCF_009761245.1 of Sapajus apella. NCBI lineage: Eukaryota > Metazoa > Chordata > Mammalia > Primates > Cebidae > Sapajus > Sapajus apella. Next base: position 51,408 of record NW_022437108.1, read on the forward strand.
GCTTCAAAGGCCATGCTGTCTCTGGCACACACTCTACACAGAGGGTGAGATGCACAAAGTCAGACAACTGAGGGCCAAGAAGGGGTCAGAGAGAGTTCATGTTCTGAGCTGAAAGTAGTAGAGGTGGAGAAAAAAGGAGGTTTTATGACAGAGGGCTTCCTGGAGGAGGCCACTGGATCTCGTGTTTTGAAGGTACCAAGAGCAGGTGAATCCTGGAGGACAGTTGGAAGGATGCCTGAAAACTACACCCAACACGATTATGTGGCTTCCCCAGGGTCACACAGCTAATAAGTGGCAGGGCCATGGCTCCAGCCAGGCCCGCCTCCTTCCAGGGCCGCTGCTCTCAACCTCCTACGACACTGCTCTCAGGCACTGGGGCATGGCAGCGGGAGAGGAACCACAGAGTCGAGTGGGAGACTTAGTCTCTCCCAGTTCAGGCCAACTTTCCCCAGCCCAGGCACGGTCAAGTTCCAGATAAACCAAGAGACAGCAGAGCTCTGACTCTCAAAGTGGCAGGACACAGAGCGAGGAGTGTTCCAGTTCTGGGACAGGTCCGACCCTACGCGTAGGGCCGCCCACGAACGCAGGCAGGCTGGGCAACTACTCAGTACCTGCGAGGCAGGTGCGCTCAGCCTCCCCTGCCTCGGAAACTGCTCTGCCGCCACGTCTGAGAGCCCATTCCCACACCCTGACTTCGGCATAGACATTGCCCGGCCAGGCTCCTCTCCAGGGGGCACATCTTTGGCCCCAGTCATCTCACACAGAGGGGACTCAGTAGACACTTTTCTCCTAGGCAGAAGGGGTGGAGGCCCCTGCGAGGGACCCATTCCCCCAGATTTGCAGAAGCTCAGTCTGCCGTGCAGGGGATGGGCTCGCCTGCCAGAAGGGCAGGGAGCCGCTGGGCATGCCAGGCCACAGTGGTGGCAGCCATGGTGAATGCCAGCAGCTCACAACAAGCATGCAGTGTCAAATGGGGTGTGTTCCTCTCCCTGCAAATTAAAAATTAAAATTAATCAAACACTCAAATTGATTTCCTTCCCGTCTGTTTGCCCCGCTGTGCCAGTCAGATACCCGCCTGCCCACCCGGCCCAGTACATCCCACCCTCATGCCAGGGCTGGACATCTCCGGCTGCTGCAGAGGTCTCTGTGAAGAGCCAGGGGAAGCACAGGCACCTCATTCCGGCCTCGGGAAATGGCGTAAGGCTCAGTCCAGCCAGACTCATGACCCTGAGACCCAGTGCAGCGCTTGGAAAGGGGGGCAGGCAGGAAGTGACTATCACTCTGCTCCAAAGGTAACACCTACGCTGGGCCGGGAGGCAGAACTCTAGAGAATATTCCTGGGGCCATCACTAACTGACATCATGAGCCTGGGCAAGTCTTGTTGTTTCTCTGACTTGTTTCTCCGTCTGTGGAATGCAGAGAGGGGGCAGATGGAAGAGGTCCCTGCGAGTTCTAGCGCTGGCCTGTGGGCTGGGCCAGCCTTCCCTAGGGACTGACCTCTCCCACCTACCTCCAGTTAGCACAGGGCCCTGGTATCCTCCTTCCCCAGCCGGGCCCTGGCCTGCCAGTTATCAGCTGGTCAACCTTGGGCACAATGGACAGGTCACTTAACACCTGTGTGCATGAGTTCCCTCATGGGTAAATGGGGATGATAACACCAGTGAGGGCAGGCTGGCTCCCTAGGAAGCAGACTCTGAGGGAGATCCACGTGGAGGCAGGCAGGATGGGGCGGGGGGGCTGGGCCATGATGCCTTCACAAGGCAGACTCTGTGAGGAGCTCTGGATCTGAGCTGTCTCTGCAGGGGCGTCCTGAGATGGGACAAGAGGGACAGCCTTTATCCCCTGCTTGGAGCAGTCATTGGATGCAGCTGTCCCTGGGAGAGTAAGGCCTTGGGAAGGAGGCTCTCTCTTCTACCCCCTCGCCAAGGGGAGGGTACCCACCTGAGGCCTGTCAGCCATGGCATCCCAGCAGCAGGGGAGGAGGGCACTGCCCAGATGCCCCTTAAGACTGCAGCCCTCCTGCCCTTCCAGGGCAGCTGCGTCCAGCGACTGCTCACAGTGTGTCTAGGTGAGGGTTCCCTGGAACCAGGTTGTGAAGTCTGACAGGGGTCAGCTCACAGGAAACAGTTACTCTGCTCAAAAGGCCTGGGGGTCCCCTCTGGCCTCTCCCTGCTCACCAACCTGCTCCTCCCACAACCGTGGAGGAGCTGTCATAGGCTTCTGGCTGTGCTCCTGCTGGTCCCCCCTCCCTTCCTCCCTCTCTCCCTTCTGTTTTCTTGCATTCTTGCATTTGAACACATCCATGTGGCCAGCACATGCTCCCTGACCCGCTGCAGCAGGCCAGGCCTGGGCTGGTGGGAGCTGAGGACTGAGGAGACACACTTTATGCCCCAGGCCCTCTTCCCTTGCCCAGTGAACCAGCCCCTCTCACCTCTCAGGGAGAGCCAGATTCCACTGATGCCTGCATAGCTGCGTCACCAGGCCCTCTCTTCTTCAGGTCCAGGCTCCATAGCTCCTGACTCTCAGCTCTGTGACTGTGCTGACCTCCAGCCCGCACCCCAACACAGTGCCCACTCCAGAACTTGGAACCTTGGCCTTCTCCTGGGTGCGTCCACAGATAGGCTATCCATGTGCCTGTCTGTCTGCCCACAGCCTCTGTTACCTGAGGACAGACTCGGTGGGCCTGGCACAGGGCCCACCCTTGGTGAGTGGGAACTGCATGGCCGGTCAGTTCCCCAAATTCCCACATACCACCCCCATTTCCACTCCCCAGCCTCTCAAAGTGCAAGTCCAGTCCCATCTCTCAGTAACAGGCAGGGTCCACACTCTGCCCAGATCCCCAACACCTGCAGCTCCCACGGCCCTGCTGCCTCGGCACCACCCTTTCCCGGGGCCCTGTTGTACAACCGTGCTGGACTGCAGGGCTCCAGTGTCCAGATGGCCATAACCCTGTGCGTTGGTTTCTTTATCTGTACAGTGTGGATAATCCCTGCTCCTGCTTCCCTGGCTGTAGGGAGCCTTCCCTGAGAAGACACGTGCAATTAGACTTGTGGACAGCAAAACACTCCCCACGTTTCATGTGGGAGTGATTGGTATAGAAAAAGCTGATGTGGCAGACTGGGGATCGACCTGGGCCCTCTCAACAAGCTGGCCTGGCCCCTGTTCCTTGAGCTCCCGGCCCTGTGCTGACCTGGGGACAGCTCCTGCAGGGCCATTCCCGCTTCCTTAGGCAGGTCCCCTAACAAAGTAAGGCAGCCTCCCAAGCAGAAACTGCAACTCACACAAGAGAAGAAGCTCCTCACACAGACTGCAGAGTGCAGTGTGACCTGGGAGGGAGCAGCTGCTTTCGGAACCTGCCAGGGAACACTGGGGATGGGAGACAGCACCCCACTCAGTCCTGTTTCCTTGGGCCCGCCCAGGCAGTCTAGCATGGACTGAGATAGGAGGGCTTGTGGTGGTGGCCTGGGCCAGCCCCTTCTGTCTGGAGCCCCAGTTTTCCAGCTGTTAACGGGCTCTATAATCCTGTCTCTGCTACTGATGCTCACGACGGTGATACAGTCCTACTCGGGGGCCGCAGCTGGCTACAACTTGGCAGGGAAGGTTTTATGGGGTCAGCTGGGGTGTCTGTGACACACAGTGGTGCTGACTTCAGGGTTGTAGGAGGATGGTTGACAGGAAGGAGCATGCTGGACAGAGCAGCCGATGGTTGTGACAAGAATTTTAGATCCCACCGTCCTCTCCTATCCAGGGAGACAGGAAGAACAGAGAACGACACCCTTCCACAGATGGAAAACCGGAGGCCCAGTGGTGCAGCTGAGCACCTACAGACCAGCAGGGACTCCTGGGCGTCTGATGCAGTTGCCAGACCTTGGTGGAGACATGGGTGAGGGTGCAGCTGAGGTCTGGGGTGGGGACAGGCAGAAAGCTTCCTGGAGTGCCCTCCTTGGGAGGGGCTAGGTGAGGCAGGCTCGGGGGCAGAGGAGGGATGGGAAGGCACAGGCCAGCAGCAGGCGTCAGGCAGCCCCTGTGCCCACGGCAGTGCCAAGGCCCTGGAATCTGGCCTGGGCAGAGTCACACTGTGTTTTCTCCATCCCCTTGTTACAGGCTATGGCCCAGGATCAACTAGAGATAGCAGAGGACCGTCAGACCATTCTTCACAGTCCTGGGGGACAGGGAGGCACAGGTGCTGCCCGGAGGCATCCAGCTAGCATGTGACAAGAGGCGGGCCCAAGGCCTCCTGCTTCCTCACGACGCTGCTCACTCAGAGTCCCCAGGATGTCTACCTTGTGCCAGGGCCTGGGCATCAGCGAAGAGGGTGGAAGTGGTCCCTGGGTGCAGAGCGGTGGGCTAGGTGATAGCTGGAAGAACAGAGGTGGAACTGTCCTCTGCTTTGAACCTCCAGGGCCAGCAGAACCTCCAGGGCCAGCAGAACCTCCAGGGTAAAAACCCAACTCCTCGCTGGTCTCACTAGAACCTGTTGTCCTGCCCCGTGCCACCGGTACCCCCATCTCTAATCCTCTCTCCTCATGCTCTGGCCACATGGTCTTTCTCTCTTTCGTCCCACCATGGGGCCGTTGCCCATGTTATCCCCACCCTCTGGAGTCCCCAGTTCTCTGGGTCATTGTCTACTCAACCTTCTGGTGCCATGTGGAATGTCACATCCTGCAGGAATGCCCAGACCAGACCAGGTCCCCACAGAGCTCTTCGTAGCACGTGTCCCACTTGTCACTTTACGTTTGTTTGCATGGTGATTCGCTCTAGACTCTAAGACCTCTGCCAGCTATTCCCCATGTCTGGCACAGTGTGTAGTATGAAGTGGGCCCATGGGCATGTTCATGGGAAGAATAAAGAATGGTGGCTCTCAGTTCAGATCCTACAACCCCTCCCCGAGCCTCTGTTTTTTCTTCTCTGAAATGGGAATGATAACACCAAGATGAGTGTGAGGGTGAGCAAATGAATGAAAATTTCCTGGCTGCACTCTCGGCAGAGGAGGAGGGAGGTCAGGGTGGGGAGAGGTGGTTGAGGCAGGCCGCTCAGGGATGGAAGGACTTGAGAGTCGTATAGAAACCAATAGGTGGTGGGGACAGGTCGGGAGAGATGTGGTGAGGAGACTGGATGTGTTCAGAGGCAGCTCAGCTGGGCGGGGCATTTCTCTGAACCCTTGGTGACCTACTTTTCAGCCTGGCTTAGGAAACCGGGGGTTTTAGAGGAAGTGGGTGGGAAACGCCCACTGCCTCCTCGGATTCCACGTGGGCCACTCCCTCAGTCCCTGCTGGACTCCCCACTCCCTCAGCCCTGGCGTGATGATTAGATCTGGGACACAGCCAGCGTTCTCCATGACTGGCTTGTGGAGATGGTTGGAAACAGCAGAGTGGCCCTGGAGAGGCACTGTGGGGTCACTGACCCAGCCTCTGTGGTGGGAAGCAGCCTGTCATCAGCCCCTAGTCGAGGAGCTCCCTCCTGGAGCTGCCCAGCTGGTCTGGTCCTTGGTCCCTGTCCCCAGCCCCCACCTGCTACTGCTCTGGCCGTGAAGTGGGCCCGGTCATTATTCCTGCCATGCCTCTCTGTAAAGCCTGCTGGAAGAGGTGGCGACAGCCACTGGCCACCAGCACAAGGGCAGGACACAAGGGGATCCCAGAGACGCCTCTGTACCTGACTGCCTACGTGCAGAACTCCTGGGTAGAGGGACTAGGCCTGGGCTTGTAGGGGAGAATAAATGACATAGACTTAGGTTCATCCCTCCCATGGCACATACCAGCTTGCTCCCATTCTTAGGGAGGGAGTTAAGGCTCAGAGAAGGTAGGCCACCTATTTGAGTTTGCACATGGACAAAAAGGCTATGTGGCTCCCAAGACAGCAGAAGTCAGCGGAAGAGCTGGATGGTGGGACATGGCTGGCGATGCAGACTGGGATCGCTGCTCTGCACGGATGTCAGAGACTCTGGGGAAAGGCTGTTTGTCTCCGTATGGCTTCCCTAGGGCTTACCTGGAAGCCCTGGGAAGACTCCTCAGGAGGCGTGCTGAGCCAGAACAGGCAACAGCCATGAGGTCATCTCCCTTGAGGCCCCCGGGAAGCCTAGTAGGGAGGCAGAAGGAAAATGGCCAGGGATGGAGGGAGAGGGGAGGCAATAGGGACTTTGGGATGGGCCACAAAGCCAAGCTCAGGCACAGGGAAGACGAGGCCATTGCTGAGTGCCCGCTGTGCTGGGCCATTCTGGAGCAGCGTCCCTCATGGACTCTCCACCAATCACCTTACTGGCAACATACATTTATTCCCATTGTACAGAACAGGACACTGAGGCTGGAACTGACACTGGATCTGCCTGATACGAAAGTGTGGGGTCTTCACAGGACGCCTTCATGATGGATGGGGACAGGAGCTTGGCCCTTCCTGGACTCACATCACAGCCACAGAGAGCCTGGGTTTCTCCTACTCCCAGCTCCCGTCAGCAGGGGGAGGCTGTGCTGCGTCTAGTTGTGGATACAGGACTAGAGGTTGGATCTGGGCTTAGACCAGAGGAACAGAAGAGGAGGCCGCCTCTGGCAAAACCTGCCGCACTTGGGAAGCCCTTAGCCATATTCCTGTGGTGGCTGAAAGGCGAGGGTGGGGGCTGCTGCCTGGATTTGCCAAGCGGCCGCTCTGCTGCCCCAGAACAAAGTGGAAACTCTTCAAATCGAGGATTTAGAGCTTCTCTTCCCTCCAGAACACCCATCACTCCCTGTTTCCCACTTCCAGGTCTTTGTACATGCTCTTCTCCTGGCATGGGGGTGCCCTTTCTGTTCCTTTCTGCCTGACCAGTTCTTACTCATCCTTCACGACCTGGCTTCAATGTCACCTCCTCCAGGACCTCCTCCACCCCCCCAGCTCTATCATACCTCCCTTATTTTCTGAAGGTAGGAATGTGTCTAAGTCACCTACGTGTCTCCAGGACCTGGCACGGGATGGGACACATGACAGCAACTTCCTGGACAATGGGCAAAATGGATCCCCCGGCAGGGCTGGGGAGCAAGGGACAGTCTGGTGTGGGAGTAAGGGTGGGAAGGGGTCCCTGAAGACCAAATGCTCATGTGCCAGACTTGCCCAGGATCAGGCTGACCAGGAGCCTAGGGGTGCGCTTTATTTCCCAGGGATGTCATGAGGGTCCAGGGAGATCTTAGATGTGAGGGAGCTCTGCAAAAGGTAGGTCCCTATATCAACTCAACTTTGCCTTGATCCCTGATGGGGCAGGAGAAGGAAGACCGTGGATGGAGGGAGGGGCAGACCAGGCCTGGTGAGTTTCTGGGTGGCAAGGAGTGCAGTCTCAGCAGTGGCCTCAGCTCTCACAAGCAAGGAGGAGGTGGGACTCCAGGGGCTTAGGGTCTACCTTGGGACTCCCCCTTCTATGGGATTTAACACAGTGTCAGAGATGGACATGGGCTCAAAGATGACGGAAGCCATGTCCTTCCAAAGGGGGTAAACTGAGGTGCAGAAAGGGGCCGCATTTGTCCAAGGTCACACAGGAGAAGCGGGAGGCCACCCCGTGAGCCCTGTCCTCCCTGCATGACAGGTGTCTTCACCTGCAGTTCAGACTCGGACCGCAGCTTCCCGGACCCCCTCCCGGGCCCCGCAGTCCAGGGCGCCCAGACTACACCGACAGCCGCACACCGCCTGTAGGCTCCGAGGCTGGCTGCTGAACGCCCCTTGCATGGCGTGGTCCGGGCAGCTACCGACCGTCCTTCTCCTTGACTCACCTCCAGCCCCGAGGGCCGGGCTCCACGGCGGCGGACAGGGCGTCGCCTGTACGGCCCCGGCTGCGCCACCGACCCGGAATGTTCCTGCGCGGCGAGGCCCCCTCCCCGGCGCCCCCGGGTGGGGCCGGTCTAGCCGGGTGCGCTATCCCTTTAAGCCCGGGCGAGATGAGCGCTGTCAGCGGCAGCCTAGGCTAGAGCGGGACGTCGCCACCCTAGCGCCAGGCCGGAGCTAGCAGCCGCGGAGCCGCGGAGAGCGGAGGGGGCGGCCGGGCCGGGCGCGGCGGGTCCCCTCGCCGCCCACTGCGCGCCCGAACCCTGGGCCCCGCGAGCGGCGGGCGGCACCCGCTGTAATGCGGAGAATGTGAGAGGCAGCGCAGGGCGGTGGGGAGGAGGGGGCGCGGGAGAGGGCGGCGGCGAGACAGACGGAGAGCAGCGGGGAGACCGAGGACCGGGCTAGGCAGGTGGGAGAAGGCAGGGAAGCGCCGGAGAGGTCGGGCTCGAAGGGGGAAGAAGGGCGGCAGCGCAGAGGAAGGGGCCCGCGCTTCGGGCGGGAGTACTGGAAGCCCGAGTCGGCACCAGGGTCGGGGTTCGGGCTGGGAGTGCGGCCGCGGCCAGGCCAGGCAGGATGCGGGAGCGGCGCCGCCCGCGGGGTCCCCACGGAGAGCAGCGGGACACCTGAGGGCGGCGGGTCCAAGAGGAGTGCAGGGCCGCGTTCCGAGGGCTCAGGCCGGCCCGGCAGGGGGGCCTTTGTGAGCGACCCAGGAGGGCTAGCCGGGAGTGCGGAGCCGGTGTGCGGCGGCCGGGGTGTGCGCGCCCGGTTGTGCGCGTGTGTGTGCGAGTGTGAGCGCGGGGCGGTGTGGCGGTGGGGCGCGCGGTAGGGATTCTGCCGGCATCGCGGCGTGGCTAACAGGAGGCAGGAGCTGGGCGCGCAGGGGAGCCGGGACCCTCCCGCGCACACGCACACGCACACGCCGCGCGCCCTCGCGCATACACACGCCCTCCCTGCCGCGCTCGCCGCCGCGGCCACCATCGCGGAGCCGAGCCCTGCAGAGCGGGAACCGGGGCCGGAGCGGGGACCGGAGGCAGCCGAGCCGGGGGATGCCGGCCCGGAGCAGAGCCGCGCGCAGTCGGCGCGCCCGGGACGGTGAGTGTGGCTGGGCCGGGCCGCTGCGGCGGGGCCGGGGCCGGGGCCGCAGAGGCGCAGGCCGAGGAGCCGGGGTGTCTGCCCGCCGGTGGCGCCGCGTGCGCGGCCTCTGATTGGGCGGCAGCCGGGGGCAGCGGCGGGGGTGGGGTGCTGGGTGCGCGTCCGTGGGGGGCGTGCACGCGCGGGGCTGGGAGGGGGCGCGCTCGGCACCCCAGGCCTTGACAGTGCTCCCGCCCGCCGCGCCGCCCCGCCTCACCCTCACCTGCCGCTGCAGCCCTGGCGACTTGCACCAACTTTGTGGAGCTCCTGGGACGCGGCGGGCTGAGATGGGTGGGGACGGAGGCGCTTTCAGGGTGCAACTCCGGCTTTTCTTTCCAGAGAAGAGAACGCAAGGGGAGTGGGGTGGGGGCGCGGGCTGGGCCGCGCCGCCTGGCGGGCGGAGGGGTGCGCCTCCGCCTCCCCAGTCGCGCAGCCGCCAGGTCTCTGGGACACCCACCCAGACCCGCGGCGCCGCGCTGGAGCCGCTCCAGGCGCCGGACTCTTGTGACCCCGCCAGGGTCAGGCGGGACCGCGCGGCGACAACTCCCAGGCCCGGGGCTCCGTAGGTTGTCTTTGCTGGCGGGCCGAAGACACCGAGGTTGAGTTGGGGGAGTGCGGAGACGTGCCCGTGCGTGTCCCCGCGCCTTCTGCTCCTCCAGACGGTGGCTGGAACAAGAGAACTCCCCGCAAGGCGCACCCCACCAGACCTAGAGGCCGGGGATGGGAAGGGGCGTCTCCTGGCCTGGTGCCCCATCCCTGCATGGAGCCGTGCCCCGCGTGCCTCTCTCTGCATTGAGGTTGTGGTTGTGCTTTGTACCCCCTCGCCTTGTGAGTCTCCTCCCACACTCTGGACCTGGCTGGCTGCCTGAGGGAACCTCCCCACACCCCTAACTGCCAACCCAGCCAGTCCTGTGGAAGATGAGATGGGAAGCTGTGGTCCAAGATGGTGCCCCTGAGAGGGAGAGAACCCAGTGTCTCCGGGAGTGGGAGGCCCAAGGAAGGGTCAGGGTCAGGATTCCTGCAGGCTCCTCATCCTCCTTGCTTCCCAGGCAGGTTCTTCCTCCTCTAGGAAGCCTTCTCTGGTCGCTCCTGAGTCCTTCCAGCATGGACTTCCCTGGGGTTGTAACTGCCGGGATCCCAAGCAACCCCCATCCATATGCTTTGTTTCCTGCCACTCGCGCTGTGAACCTGTGCAGTTAGAAGTCTTGATCTCAGCCGGGACGCTGCGTGGAGGGGTGTGGTGGCTGGAACAGTCAGTATCTACCTGGATGTCTGGAGTATGGTAATGTCTATGGTAATATCAGCTTTCAGGCTTAAACCTCACTTGCGCCTCCATTATCCCTCTGCAATCTCTCAGCCACGTTGTGAGAATGCAGGACCTGTGGGCAAGTTTCTTATCCATTTCACAGAGGAGGATTTTGTGGCAGAGATGGAGGTCGTCTTCTAAGTCTCAGGACAGCCCTTTTCTACTTCGAGGGCATCCACTGACCCTGGTCTTTGGTGAGGCATGGAGGGCACCCAGGCCTTCTTTATTGACCTGGCAGGTGGGCTCCTGCTGCGAGTGACATGGCCGGCGGCCGTTCTCAGCTCGAAGCAGCCGAACAAAGGCTCCTGACCTGTGGGACCTTTTGACCCTAGTCTGTTAAATATGTGCTTCCTGGATTTGGGGCCAGAGGCTGTCTGTGATTTGCATGATGGTTTTGAAGTCTGGCTCCTGTCATCCTCTGCGCCGCTCAGAGTTCACTACCATCCTGGGGATCCGAATCAGCCCCGCCCAGCCTGGCACTCTTCGCTGGGACCTGGAATTGTCCTGTTTGGGCCCCAGAAGCCTTCTTACTCTCTCCATCCTAGAGCCCCTTCGTGGGCCAAAGCGTTCCCCATGGAGATGTAAACGTGCACTGGCGGGGACTGGAGGGGACCCTGGTGGCTGTTGGCCCACTCAGCCCCAGGCAGGCTTTTCTGACTCGCCTTAGTCCTGCTGGCAGCCTGGACTCATCCCCAGGTCCTTCGAGGTAAGAGCTCTTGCCCAGGAGTCGCCACTGGGGGTGGGGCACCGTACCCTGCGTGCCCGGCCTCTGATTGGGCGGGAGCCTCGGGGAGGGGGGCACTGGTGGGGGTGGGGTGCTGGGTGCGTGTGAGTGGGGGGCATGCACTCTAGGTGGGGCCTGCTGTGTCCTGGCGGTGGCCTCCTCGGCCTCGGCTGGCTGTCCCCTCCTGGGCAGCCTCCCTGTGCCTCTCCGCACACCTCCCGTGCTGGCACTGGCTGATATGGCTTTCTTAAGCCATTGTTTTTTCCTTCTCTCTCTCTCAGCTCCTCTTCCTCTTCCCCCGTGGCTTCCTAAGCTCCAGACTCTTTTTGCCTCCTGGGTGTTAACCAAAGCTCTGGTTGACAGCCAGGTGGCTGGAGCAGGGCAAGATGCCTGGCCCGGCCCCGCCCCTATCATCCCTGCCTCCAGCTCTTCTGCTCCCTCCACCCCCACCCCAACCAACTCCAGCAAGATGAACCCTTCATTTGGGGTCTTAAGCCATGGTGAGGGGGAGATTGGGGCACTTCTTTGACCCCTGGCCTGTTCTGTCAGGGGTGAAAATTCCAGCCAGGGGCTCCCAGCCCCTACTGACTGCCCCCTTTAGGAAAACAGCCACTTCCCCCCGCCCCCAACCTCCTGACTGAGAGGGGGCAGTGCCCAGTGTGACTCCCTTAATTTCCCTCCCCAGCCAAGACCTGACCCTGCTGTATTTGTGTTTTAAATTGTAAAAATATTCTAACCAATCCAGTGATAAGAAATTACTGAGTGGGCTGGGCCTTGGGGTGACTGGAGGGGGAAAAGCTGCCCCTGACCACTCAGGTATGTATTTATGGGGACTGAGGGCCACCCTGACCAGTCTCAGAGTTCCTTCCATGGGCTTCTGGGGCCCAGACCCTTGTTCCCAAGAACCACACCCTGGCTCTTACTCTCCACAGCCTGGAATCCTACGCTTGGCCTAGCTTCATATTTGGAGGTATCTTCTGGCTTGAGACCTGAACTGAGTGCTGGGGATACCAGTGATGAACCCGGGCCCCTCCCCGGATGGGCTCTGAAAGGGGAAGCAGATTTGGACCCATGCCTCTGGGTGTGAGCGGGCTGGGTGACCGAGAGGCTCAGTGGGGGAGTGGTGAGGGGCTGTTTCAGAAGGAGGGGGCTGGTGGGGTTTTGACCTGCTGAGATTTTCGAGCACTTGGTCGAGGCTCAGCAAATATTTGTTGACTAAATGAGCGAATAGAGAATGTGAACGTGAGTGGGGGCTTTCTAGAAAGATGGCATGGCGCTGGCAAACGCATGGAGGTGGGAAGCGCTGGGTCAGGGTAGAACGTGTTTGCAGCGGAGTAGTTCACTTGGCGGCATGGAAAAGGTTGGCACCGGACAGAAGAAGATCCTCAGTGCCCATCTGAGGAGCGCGGGCTGATTGAGAATTCAGGGCTTGCAGGGTTGACGTTCTGGAGGGACACAGATTTGTGACATACAGTGCTCCTCTGGGGGTCATGGGAGGGGTTGTCTGGGGGCTGGGAAGACCTGCGGGGGTGATCTGCGTCGTCAGAGTTGGGTGAGGGCTCAGGATACATCAGTCCCACCCCCTGGGTATACAGAGGTGGCAAGCGTCCGGAGGTCACAGATGCAGCCTCCAGTACTGGCCCTGCCACTGTGTGCATTTCAGTAAGCCCCTGAGGCCTTGGGTCTGCCTCAGTTTCTGAGTCTGTAAAGTGGACACGTTTATGTGTCTCCATGGATAACTGAAGTGAGTTTGAGCGGGAGTTTGTAACCCGGGAAGAGGGCTACGAAGGGAAGGGGTAGGCGGCTGTTCAGCGTGCTATTTCATAGAGGAAGAGCTTGAGGCCTACAGCGGGGCGGTGACTAGCACAAGGTCACTAAGCAAGTTGGGAGTGGGCACTGCAGCCTCTGTTTCTCTGGCTGTGCCTGTGGCTTGCTGGGCAGCGGTGGGTGGTGCAGCCGAGGCCTGGGGCCCCGCAGAGGACGTCCTTAGGCAGTTGCTTCAGCACTCCAGCTGTCTGAGAGCATATGGGGCCATATGGCCACATCAGGGGAGGTGCCAGCCGCTGGAGGACGGATAGCAGCTGCCACGATGGCCTTCTGGATCCGTGTGGGCACTGCCAGCCACCAGGGTCAGGGCGGGAGGGGGCCAGAATGGAATTTTGGTGTCCAGGTTGGTTTGGACACGGAGGCTGGGCCTTGGCAGGTGGCCCAGTTCCAGCACCCATCTGCCAGGGCAGCTGGATAGGCGGCTCCATGCCCAGGACTGATCCAATTAGCTCAAGGCCAGCTGTGCCAGCCATCCTCCTCACATGCCCCGCCCAGCTCTGATGGCTCTGCCACGGGGTAGCACAGTGCCACTGACGTCAGGGTCACTGGCCTTTGTGGAGTGCGTGTGTACGTGACACGTCCCCACACCCTGAATGCTGATTCTGAGGCTCTGAGACTTTGGACATCAACCTGGTGGATCTAAAGGGCCTGGGCTTGGGTGCCAGATGGAAGTGGGTTTGATGGCTCAGCTGCTTCAAGCTGGGTGAGCTTGGACAAGTCAGTTTACTTTACTGAGCCTCACTTTCCTCATGGGTGTCATGGGGGGATGATACCTACCGTAGCCCACTTGGAAAGAATGCATGTAAAGCAGGCACTAGCCTGAGGCATTGGAGGGTCCCAGTAAATGTTGGCTTGTGTTTTGCCCTCCGCAGGAAAGGGAGGTGGGTTGGGTTGGAGCTTCAATGTCCAGATAGAAGTAAAGAGGAGCCTTGGTGTTCTTATTTTCCAAGGCAAAATTTGCTTTATAATTTTGTGTTTTTATACTCCTTTTGTTTAGTCCTCACGGTAGTTCTATTAAAGTAGGCAGACAGCATTGTTCCATTTCACAGATGAGAAAACTGAGGCCACGGGCGGGAAGTGATTCTCCAGAAGCCACACAGTGAGTTAGGCTTGATCCTGTCTCTGGACTCCTGGTCCAGTGTTCTTGCACCACAGCGAGGCTTCCCAAACTTCTGGAGTGGAGACCTGGGGAGGAGTGGCTTTGTCTTCTGTCTAGACCAGTTTGGGGGTTCTAGAGACTCCTTTCTTGGCCCCGTTTCCATTATAAGTGCAGGGACAGGATGTCATGGTGACTGGTAGCCAGTCTCAGCTGGGGCTGGAATGAGGGATGCTCAATGAGGCAGCATCTGCTGTATTTCTCCGTCGGCCCAGCACAGGGAGGGGCTGAGATTGGGGGACTTCCTCGGGGGGACAGGAGATGAGGGAGGGAGGAGTGAGGGGTGGACCTTCACCTCCCAGGCAGCCTTGGCCATGCCAAGGCGAGCAGGCCTGAGCCTTCTGGGGCGGGGTGGGGAAGGCGCCGGGCCCTGGCCCTTCCTGGTGTGTAACCTTGGATAGATCAATGTCCCTCTTTGAGCCTCGGCTTTCCCCTTTGGACATCGGACAGAATGACCTCCCTGCCTGTCTTGCAAGGCTATTTTTGAGGCTCTAATATGCATTTTTATACATGGCAGGGCATTATAAAAACATGCTATTTCACAGCTGTAATTCCAGGAGTCCCCTGTCCTACAGTTTGATGATCTATGATCATTCAGTGAGTCACTTTTTGGGTGCCTCCTCTGGGCCTGGCTGTGCTGGGTGCTATGGGGACAGAGACGAGTAAGACCAGCCTGTGCCCTCTTGAGGCGTGCAGCCTGGCGGACACCGTGGGCAGGCCTTCCCAAGCCAGGCTGGCTGTCATGCTCTCACCCTTCCAGCAGCCCCTGTTACTTCCAGGCTGGCAACCTGACCCCTCAAGTTCCACCCCAGCCCTCTCTCCCAAGTGCCTCTCTGTGTTCCCCAGGCTCCAGCCAGTCACACATGCTGTCACTTTCCTCCACCATGGTCCTTCAACCTGAGAGTTATCCCCTGATCTCTGTCCATGTGGGTTCCACCCACTTTTTAAGACTCAGCCCAAATGTTACACAAAAAAACAAGCAAAAAAACCAAGGCCAGGCGCAGTGGCTCACACCTATAATCCTAGTACTTTGGGAGGCTGAGGTGGGTAGATCATGAGGTCAGGAGTTCGAGACCAGCCTGACCAACATGGTGAAACGCTGTCTCTACTAAAAATACAAAAATTATCTGGGTGTGGTGGTATGCACCTGTAATCCTAGCTACTCAGGAGGCTGAGACAGGAGAATCACTTGAACCCGGGAGGCAGAGGTTGCGGTGAGCCGAGATCACGCTACTGCACTCCAGCCTGGGTGACAGAGCAAGACTCTGTCTCAAAAAAAACACAAAAAACAAAAAACCTCCTGGTTATCCCTTCTGAAAGTAGCCCATCGTTCCTCAGAACTCTGGGAACAGTATATCAACTTTATGTTTAGGGAATGTTTATGATTTACTGTGTACCCACCGTGTGCAAGGCCTGGGTGGCGGTTTGCCTTTCTTTTGACTTGGGAGCACCTTGGTGGCAGGGACTGGGCCTATCCATCTTGGGTTCCTGGCTTGCCTGGGGGCCAACTAGGCTGATCAGGGGCAGGCAGTGCCTCCCTCAGGGCCTCTGTGGCCTCTGACACTTCCCTTGGGCCTGGGGATGTGGGCTGGGCCCGAGACATCTGTTTGAGAAGCTCCCGAGTAACAGGTTGCTTTGCTGCTGAGATGCTCACCATAGATATGGCCCTCCCTGTCTCTGAAGGCTGTGCCGGGCTGGGGTGGGGGCACCCTGTCACTGGCCACACATAACTCTGCCCGATGAATTGCATGGCACTCAGCAATTAGCAATTGATCATGTTGGGTACTGATAACTCTCTATCGTCGATCCACGGAGGCGAGCCTGGCCAGTGTTGGCGAGGGTCAGCTGGGCCTGGCTGGGAGATTGCAATCATGGCCATTTTTTTCTGAGTAGGAAGCTCGATAAACAGGAGCCAGAGAAAGAGATGCAAGCCCCGCTGTCTCCGACCCACACTGTTAGTGGGGAGATAGAGGGCTGGGTAGGAGGGAGAGTTGGAACAGCAGGGGAGCTTTTGCCCACCTCCTCCACCCTCTGTTCTCCACCTTCCTTATTTTGCTTCCAGCCTCTTCTGGCCCTGGGCCTCAGCTTTCCCACCTGTGAAGTGGGGATTTCAGTTTCTTTGTCTGGTGACACTTTGCCTTTGAATGAGATGCCCAGGCAGTTACCGTCTTATCATTTCTGCTCCACAGCTGGGGGCATTCTGAGGCTCTGAGAGGGTGGTGGCTGCATGAGGATGGAATCAGAATCAGGAGCCTCAGCCCCGGGCTGCTCTGCAGAGGGCATGGGGAGCCTGGTGGGTGGGGGAGGTGTGGGCACACAACAGCAGTCACCTCAATAAAGGGCAGCGTCTGGCTTCTGAATATGTTAAGGCTTTTAAATGTGCAGCTAAGGCTCAGTGGAGTTTGTGGAAAAGCGATTTCTAGGGAAACAACGGAAAGGAGATGGCGGGGGTAGGGGGGAGGGTGTGCTTAACCTATTTAAGAGACCCAGTTGCCTTTCAGGCATGCCAGGAGCACCGGGCATTGTGTGCGGGCCTCCTGCCTGGCTCACTTGACTCTGCTATTTTTTTTTTAAATTTTGTTGGGAACATTTTCAGACATACGGAAAAGTAGAGAGAATATTCCAGGAAACTCCCCTATACCCCACATCTAGATTTAACAATTGTTGACATTTTGCCACATTTTGCTTTATCTTTTTCCCAGAGTATTTTAAATTATAGACATCAAGCCATTTCACCCCTAAGTATTTCAGCATCCATCTGTAAAAAATAAGATTAAATATTTCTGCCTAACCGTAAGTGGTCTCAAATTTTTTTTCATTTTATCCTTGGGAGATGAAGAATCTGATGGATGAGCAGACTGAGGCCTCTGAAGTGACTTGGCCTGTCCAAGGTCACGTAGTAGAGGAGGGGAGGGTCCTCTGCAGAGGCCCCGAGGCTCTGGCCACCCCACCTACCCCTACCCAGCAAGCCACAGGCACAGCCAGGAAAACCGCAGACTAGAGTGCCCGCTCCTCACTTGCTTAGGTGGGATCTAGGAGGCGGGCGGGGGGTGTAGCCCAGGATTGGGCAGACACAGGAGGGGCAGGGGAGGGGAGAGGTGATATGGAGCGGGACCTCTCTGGGCAGTTCCTCTGGCTCAGGCTGGAGGTTCCACCCGGAAACAGGAAGTGACCCTCTTTTAGGTTAATTCTCTGTCTCTCTCTTTTGTTTGCTATGAGGATTAATCGGGAACTGCAGGGTCAGGAAAATCTAAAACAACTTCTTGTTTATTGTTAAATTCAGGAGAACGTTATCGGGCTCTGGCCATGCAGGGCTGGGGGAGCCTCTGTTGGCACAAGCAGCTGGGCTGCCCCCACCGACCACCCTGGAGGAGCAACGGGGAAGGTGGTGGGAAGGCTGGCCTGGCAGGAGGGATTGGGATCGAGTCTGGACAGCTGTGGGAATTGAGGGGGCGGGTGATGGGGGCTTGGGGTTGAGCCTGAGATCTGGGCTGGACCAAAGACTCTGTAACCTCAGAACAGAGATGGGAAGTGAAACTCGAGGGGGTGAGCTTCTGGGGTATGTGTGGACATCAGGGAGGGCCTCGGGCTTCCCGAGGCCGTACCGAGGAGCTCTCCTCTGTCCTCCGGCCTCCTGCCCAAGCCTGGGCTCCTCCTGGGAGGCTGCGGCAGGATGAGTGCCCCCCGCCAGCCCAAGGTGGCTACAGGTCTCCCTGGGCTTCCCCTCCTCCTTGGGGTTAGGCTGATCCCTCCCCCAGCACTCTCCCATGCTTGGGACTCTCTGAGGGGTCCCAGAGGTCACAGGTATGGAGTCACAGAATGCTGGAACTAGAAGGGGTACTTAGATATGACCTCATTCCTCCTCTAGGTTCCAGATAGGAAACTGAGGCACAGGGAGTGGCCAGCTGTCTCAGGTCTCACAGTGAAGCACTGCAGAGCCTTGGCAATAAGTCAGGCGACTGGCTTCCCAGGCCCAGGATCCTCTGCTTCCAGGCCACATGGGCTTGTCGTTCAGGACCCACTAGTGCTCCCCTGGGTGCACAGCCGGGAGGCTGGGTCAGCTGTGGAAGGGCTGCCAGTCACCCCGGGAGTGGGCCTAGGATCCCCCCATTAGGGTCTGCCCTACTCTCTCTCCCTCTCCTCCCTGGATTCCTCTCTGTGTGTGTATGTGTGGTGGGGTGTGTGTGAATGTGTGTGTGGTGGTGGGGTGTGTGAAGTGTGTGTGTGTGTATGTGTGATGTGTGTGCATGTGTGTGTGGTGGGGGGTGTGTGAAGTGTGTGTATGTGGTGAGGTGTGTGTGAAGTGTGTGCATGTGTGTGTGGTGGGGTGTGTGTGAATGTGTGTGTGGTGGGGTGTGTGTGAGTGTGTGTATGTGGTGAGGTGTGTGTGAAGTGTGTGCGTGTGTGTGTGGTGGTGGGGTGTGTGTGAAGTGTATGTGTGTGGTGGTGGGGTTTGTGTGATGTGTATGTGTGGTGGCGGGGTGTGTGAAGTGTGTGCGTGTGTGTGGGGGGGTGTGAAGTGTGTATATGTGTGTGCGTGTGTTTGTGTGTGTGTGTGAGCCTAATTACTTACCTGGGAGGAGAAGAGCTGTGCAGATTTGGGAGGAGGCCTCAGTGGAGTGTCCTGAGGCTCAGCCATCTGGGGCTGAGGCTGGTCTCCTGTCCCCTTCCTTGCTGCCACAACAAGGAGGAGCGCCCCAATTAGTGCCAGGCTTACTGTTGGGCCCATTCTTGAGGCCAGTGGGGAAGAAGGGTGGGAGAGGCCCCTGGGAGAAAGGCAGCCAGAAGGGGCGTGAAAGGCAGAGACATCAGAACACCTCCCCATCCCTGCTCTCCAGCCCTGAAGCGCCACCAGACCCACAGCAAGCCTGTGTGTTCTCTGCAGCTGGGGAAGGAGACGAAACCACCTCACCTCGGACCAGTGGCTCAGTGGGAGCTATGAGACAGGGGCACGACGCCACCTCTCCCTGGCATCTGTTTCTTCCCTGCAAAATGAGGCAGAGGCTGGGCCTCTTCTACTCTTAGAGCGAGGTGGGGAGGATGGGTCGTGGCTGTCCGTAGGTTGGTCCTTCACTCCCCTGCTGGGCAGGAAGTAGACTGGAAGGGTCACAGGAGACAGCACAGGTCCTTGCCGTCCCCTCAGCCCACCAGGCCTTCCCTCTACTCTCCCAGTGCTGTGGGGGTGGGGGAAGGGCACCATGCTTCCAGTCTGGGAATCAGGGGTTGGGGCAGGGGCATAGCCTCTGTGTGTTCCCACAGTGACTACGTGCTAGATCCCAGAGGAACTTGGAAGAAGGTTACCCTCATTTGTGTGCACAGCTGTTCTGCAATGTGGACATTAGTGACTCCATTTTACAGATGAGGAAACTGAGGCTCAGGGTGGTCACCTGCCTGCTTAGGGGTACGGCTGAGATTTGTGCTCGGGACTGCCTGGCTTCTCTGGATCCTGGTGCCTTTGAGGCCTGGTTTCTGCTCTCAGCCTTATCACTGTCTGCTGCTCTCGGGGTTTCAGTGTCTGCCCTTGTCCACTGGGGCTGGGAGGGTGGCTGAGGGCTCAACTGCAGGCCTCAGGCTGGAGAGAGGCATGCCCTCCATCCCTCTGGGAGGCTGAACCTCCATCCACCTGGCCTGGCAGATTCTATGGGCTCTGGCTGACGATTACAAGAGTTCTTGGAGGAATCCTTCCTAAGCCAAGCAAAATGAGAGGATCCTGGCCTTGTGCTCAGGGATTGGGCCTCCATGAGTGTGCAAAGCTTGTTAGAGCCTCCAGTGCCCTTAGCTCCCAGCTGGTGCCTGCCTTCTACGTGAGCATTTGTTGGGTGACTGCATGTGGAGTGGGAGCCTGAGTGCACACATATGGGCCATCCCGAGGTCTGGGGCGTCACACCTGACGGTTGAGCATGAGATGGGGCAGAGGTGAGTTCACTGAACCTTATGACGTGTTGGGCACAGTGCCAGATACTTTACCTGTATTACCTCATTCAGTCCTAACAACCCATGAGATGTGCACAGTTACTATCCCCATTTAATAGATGAGGAAACTGGGGCTCAGAGAGATTGAGGGACTTGGTGGAGATCACACGGCTAATGAATGGAGGAGCTGGCATTTGAACCTAAGAGCACTGCTTCTGCAGGAGGCTGTGTCTATGTGCCAGACAGAGGGAGTCTGTGCTGCAGATGGGATGAAGGTGCTGTGGTTTCAGGAACAGGTGTCTGCCCTGTATGTGGAGGGAGGAGGTCGAGGGTCCAGCAAAAGTCCAGGTGGAGGAGGGGTTCAGTGGCAGAGCCTGGCTGGCAGGCCAGCATTCGGGTCTAGGGCTGCGTGATCTTGGCTCAGCTTCCCTGCTCTGGGTCCGTATCCTCAAACCTGCCCCACCTCCCTCTCAAGGCCTCTGCCTCTGCCTCCTTATCTGAGACTGAGTGTGGCTGCTCAGAAGGCGGTCGGGGCGGTGTGCCACGTGGGGGAGCATCTGCAAATGAGGCTGGAGAGGGCCCAGGCTGGGCAGGCCTCCAGTGCCAGACTGCAGTGGTGGACGTTCTCTGGATTTTGAGCAGGGGAGAGTTGTGTCCAGGTCTGAGGTTTACAGGGATGGATCTCTGGTGACCAGGGGCCATGAGTGGTGGGGAAGGGTGAGCAAGCAGGGCGCAGGTGGGCGCTTTTCCCCCTCACCCCCAGACTGCCTGGGTAAGGCCGTCTCCTTATCTTTGATTCTTTTCCCCTCCGTTTCCTGTCTCCTAGAATGTGGAATTGGGTGCAGAGCAGGGGAGGTCCCTGGCCCCTTGCAGGCCTCTCCTTCAGAGACTGTAAATATTTTGTCTCCACCATCTCTGCGGCTGGAAATTGCTGCTTTTAACGCCTTTTTTCTTTTGCTTGATACAAGCGAACGCTGGAAAAATTCCGTGCTGGGCGCTCGCTCTGTTGCTTCTGCTTGTGCCCAGAGTCCCCTCCAAAAACTCTAATTGCTTTTAAGCTGCGATAGTTGGCAAAAGCAAATTTCCTTACATTATGGAGGAAAGGGGAAAAATCTACCAGATTTTCTTCTTCCCTTTTCTCCCCCGTTTTGACTCTTAGCTTTTGTTTTGAGTTCTCTGCGCTGCTGGCTGTGGTCCTGGGAGAGGAATGGAGTAGAAGAGACGTGAGCAGGGAGGCAGGAACACCGAGGGAAAGGGCGTTTTGCCTCTTTGGGCCTTAGTTTCCCCATTTACAAAGTGATTGTATGTCCATTCATTCATTCATTCATTCATGCACTAGAGGTTCCCTGAGCACATCCATTTGAAGCAACTTGAGGGCCAAGATTGGCTGCTGCACCCAGGACAGAGCCTGACACATTGTGGGTGCTCCGTTAAGGTTGGCCAGCTGGATAAACAGCTCCACTGGCAGCCACTTTGCCAAGCACTGGGAATGCGCAGGATGAATCCGAAGCAGCCCCTGCTCAGGACGGCTCACAGATTAGGGGGGCATCAGCACCCAGACATCACCACTCCATGACTGAGTTGCACTACAGGTGGGTCCTGGGTACAGGGAGCACGGAGCAGGGCATGCCGGGGGACTCGGGGAAAGCTGCTCGAAGGAGAAGCATTTGGATTGCACCTTGAAGAAGGGGTAGGAGATGGGATGAGCTGGGCCAAGGAGGAGAGAATTCCAGACAGGAAACAGCAGGTGAAGGCAGGGAAGGGTGACCTCTGAGAAGGTGGGTGCGGCTGGAGCCGAGGCTGCCTAGATGGGCCTGAGATGCTAGGGAGAGTTTTGCGTGGTACATGGGGAGTTTGGACTTGATCTCAAGGTAATGGGGAGCCCTGGAAGGGTTCTCAGCAGGAGCCTCATGCAGGGAAGATCCCTCTGGCTGCACAGTGTGGATGACAGGGGAGGAGAGGGGCTGGCTGGGAGCCTCGTCACCATGAGCCTGCAGGGGACGGGAGGATGGCGGTATGAGTGATAAGCCTGGGGACCCAGATCCTGTTGCTCACCTTCTCTGCCTGTGCTGCGGGGAAAGGCACGCCAGGTCTTCCCTGAACCAGGGGGTGGGGTCCCCTAGGGTAGCTGGGGAGGCAGGTGTCCAGTTCATAGGCCTCTGCCTGTGTCGGGTTTGCTTCATTCTGTTCCTCAAGTGTACAGCCCTTCACAGTTTATAAAGCCCACTCACCTCTGACCCCTAGGTAGATCTGAAAACAGTCCCCTGGGGTGGGCAGAGCAGGCAGAGCAGGATGCCCCAAGGCCCTGCAGGCAGGTGGAGCTGGGGTGGGGATTTGAACCCAGGCTGCCGCCTGCTCCACTTCTGCCGAGTACCCCTCCACCCCCGACCCTCTCCTCGCCTCTCCTCCTGAGCCCTGTGCTCCTTCCCTGTTTGCAGAGCATGTGGGGCTTTTCAAAAGCATTAATGATAGAAAATAAATTGGAGTCGGAGAGGAATCATCTCTGGGCATTCTCGGAGGGCCGCCTCTGCCCTCGCGTCTCTCAGCCATATTGCCGCCGGCAGCCAGACCAGAATATGAATGAGTCTGGGGCCAGCATTGCTCCTAATCTGCCAGGAAGCCCTCCCTGGTCAGACGGCACTCACCAGCGGCAGCGCTGTTTGCAGTGAGGCCTCGGCGGCCACTGGGCATCACCAACCCCGACTGATTTCTCGGGGATGGACTCTGCCGAGGAGAGGTGGAGGGAGCCTCGAGCTTAGGTCCCTGCTCCTGTCAAAGCCCTCTGCCGGGGTGACAGCTCTGAGGTCAGCCCCAGGTGGGGTCAGGCATCCCTGCCTGAGGAGAGGGGGCACATGGAGGACCCTCAGTGGCTCTGGGTGTCTGTGGTGATCTTCATCTGGGTATTAAGGCCTCCTGTGTGTCCTTGACCCTCTTGTCCTGTCTCCTCCAAGAAACCTTCCTTGATCACTGCCCAGCTCACACTTTTTTCCACTTGTAAGCTTCCTGTGGCCCTTGGGGCCTACAGGGGCTAGCAGGAAATGCACAGAGCTGGCTGGGTGTGACGCAGAAGGGGTGGTAGACTGTGGCAACAGGGAGGCACTGGGACCCCCGGTTTGGAAGCCCTGCCATGGGCACGTCCACACACAGTTCTGCTAAGCAGATAGTGCCCTTGCCCCACAGACACAGCTCTCATCTGCCAGCTAGCAGGGAGGCCCCTGAGGGCAGGCCCCGGTCTCTGCCACTGCAGCTTGTCCTTCCATGGCAGGCCCAGTTAAACGTGGGCTGGGCACCTGGGCAGGCTTCTCACAAAGCATCAGAGACTCTGGGGACCTGAGGAATCACTCAGAGTCACCCTCTTGCTTAGAGATGGGGAAACTGAGGCACAGAGATGGAGGGTGGGTGGAAGGCCTCTGTTCTGATAGATTGAGAGTGGGTGGAAGGCCTCTGTTCTGCTCTTTTCAGATAGTGTAGCCCTGCCCTTACTAATCTTCCCAACGGAGTAGGAGGGCAGTTTTTGTAACTGTGTTTTAGAAAGCGGGAACCTGAGGCTCAGGTGACTGGCTCCAGCGAGCGCTGCAGGCCTGCGTTTGAATCAGTCTGTTGGAGCCCCAGTGCCAGCCATATCTTTCTGGAAGGATTAGGGGTGCTGAGGCATGCAGAGTCGCCCAAGGAGGACAAGGCATTTGTGCCCAGAGTAAGCCCAGCCAAGGGTGGGAGGCCTGGGATCCTGGCTCAGATCTACCACCAACTCCATGTGTGACCAGGCCAGGCTGATGGAGGCCCCCGGAGGGGTCGGGGCAGTTGGGCCCACTGAGGCCATGTGGCCTGGGCTTGGCTGCCAGCCCTGCCCAGCGCTCCCATCCAGGCCCTACACTCTCTTGGCCCCAGGCTCATCATGAACCCTCTCACTCCTGTCATCTCTACAGTTGCTGTAACGTGGGGAGTGGCAGCCGCAGTACCCAGGAGGGGCCTGGGGCTCTGCAAGCCCCCTTAGCAGTGCCGACAGCCTGGGCAGGCAGTACCCTGCTGCAGCTGGGAAGCAAGAGAATGAGAGAAGGGAGCCCCAGGCCGCTGCCAGCTGGGCAGACTGCACAGACGCAGGACTACACACTCAGCCCTATAGCCTGGAGCTGGGGCCAGGCCAGCCACACCCCTGAACATCCTTGTACACTTTCAGATGGACTCACCTGAACCACCCTGTCTAGCTCTGTGTGTAAAATGGAGAAACTGAGGCCCGAGAGCCTGAGAATGAGACTCGGGGTTGTGGCTCACTCACTCTGACCTCTGCCCATCCAGCCTGTGCTCTCACTCTCCCTGATGGGGAGCTCACCCCTTACCCAGAGAGCTTGCCCACCTTAACTCCCTTTCCTCTCTGGGCATCTCCTCCTAGGGACTCACACAGGGATCCTGGCTTGGGGCCCGGGGCCGCAGGACGTGTCCTGGTCCCTGCCCCAGCACCCCTTCCTGGTATGCGGTGCATATTGTGCCCAAGTCTGCTTTCCAGTGGGGGTGAGCCTTGCCCTGTTCCTGCCCGGTGCTTCTGGATCTTTGGGCTGGGGGCCCCTTGAGGAAGCTGATGAAAGCCACGGGCCCTGTGTCAGAGACGGGGCCAGTCCGTCCTGCATGTGTATCATCATAGCCAGTTTTGTGCAGTCTTAGGGCTCATAGACTTCTGTAGTCCTCCCTCCCTGGGAACCCTGGTTGGAAACTCCTGCTTCACTCATTCCCCAGGTGACATGATTAATGTCACCAGTTGTGCTACCTAGGATGAGATGCTAGATGTCCCAGCCCCCAGGCCACAGTCTGCTCTACCCTGCTGCCTTGAGAAGGTCCCACTGTGTGTGTGGCTTAGGGGCTGAGAGCTGTGTGTATTAGGCTGTTCTTGTGTGGCCATAAAGAAATACCTGAGACTGGGTAATTTATAAAGAAAAGAGGCTTAGTTGGCTTATGGATCTGCAGGCTGTACCGGGAGCATGGTGCCAACATCTGCTCAGCTTCTGGGGAGGCCTCAGGAGCTTACTCATGGCAGAAGGCGAAGTGGGAACAGGCACTTCACAGGGTGAAAGTAGGAGTGAGAGGGACGGGGGAGTGCCACACACTCAAATGGCCAGATCTCAGGTGGACAGCACCAAGTCGTGAAGGATCCTCCCCCAGGACCCAGCCACTAGGCCCACCTCCACACTGGGGATCACATTTCACCATGAGATTTGCAGGGGACGTCCAAACTATGTCACTGTGAGAACCCATTCATTTGTTCTCTAAACATGTTTTTTTTCGGACTTTCGTTTGTTTGTTTGTTTGTTCTGTTTGGAGATGGGGTCTTGCTCTGTCACCCAGGTTGGAGTGCTACGATATGCTCTTAGCTCACTGCAGCTTCCAACTCCTGGGCTCAAGCGATCCTGCCACCTCAGCCTCCTGAGTAGCTGGCACTAGAGGTGGTGCCACCCTTCCCGGCTCAGTCTACAAAATTTGTGCCTGATGCCTCTTCTGTGCTAGGCCTAGGCTGGGCTCTGGGGTGCAGAGAACAATACCCAGGCCCTACCCCTGGGGAAGCCAGACCTGTCACAGCTTAGGGGATGAGGGTGGGACAGAGATGAGCTCAGGGTGGGGGTACCAGAGGGGCCTCACCCAGCCCTGTAGGGAGAAGCTTCTTAGAGGACAGTGGGGACTGGTTAGGGAGGGCAGGCATCTCCCAGGGGGATCAGCAGGTGCAACGGCTTGGAGGCTCAGTTCTGTTGAGGAAGACGGGGGGCCCAGTCTGATTGGAGGGTAGTATTGGGAGGCACTGGGGTCAGGCAGGAAGCTGAAGGCCACTTGGGGATGGGTCCCAGGGGGCCTGGTGGGCCCAGTAAGGAGTTTGGGCAGGGAGCAGTAGAGATTCATAGAAGGATGGAGCAGGCAGCCATGTGGTTGGATCTGCATTTTGGAGTGCTCCCCTGGCAGCTGAAGATGGAACATGGGTGGGTGTGGAGTGTGGACAGGAGACCTCCAGGAAGCTGTGTTAGCTGGGGCTTGGACCCAGGTAGAGAGTGTCGTTCGCCACCCATCAGGTGGAGTTTGCTGGTCGCTTCAGTCCCTGCCTCCTGGATGCAGGTGGAACATGAGCTGTGCAAACAGATGTTAAAGGAAGGGGGCCTTCTGGAGGGGCCTTGTGCTCCTCCTGGGCAGTTTTCTCTGAATTTGTTGATTGACTCACAAGTGGGAGGGGCATTTCCAGAGTGGCCTGATCTCTGCAGTTTGCCACCTGCTCTCGGCCCCTCTGCAGGCCTGCTGGCTGCCTACACCTCCTAACACGCACACACACACACACACACACACACACACACACACACAGACACACACACCACTCACCCTGGGAAACCCATGGAGCACATGACACATCTCACACACACTATGCACATACACACATATCCGTGTGTCTGCTGTGTTTCTCTCCTCCAGAGACACACGTGCTCTCTCTTTGCTGTCATCCCTGAGAGTGACAACACACACACACACACACGCACACACACACCCCTACTGATTGTAGATTACAGACACGCCTCTGCACTACTTGGAGCCCACACACCCTCCGGAGTTCACCCCCACACAGACCCACATGTGACCTCTGTCTGTGAGTGCCACATACCTGTACGTGCCAGTCACCTCCATGCGCCCCCATGGGCTCATCCCCCCATCTCTGTACATATAGGGAGAAACACACCCCAGCTTCTCCCTCTTTCCCCCCCTCTCTCCCTCCTTCCCTGCAGCACGGGAGCCTTGAAGCCCCCCTTTCCTGGAGTTTTCTGCAAAGGCCCTTCCTTTGTTTGCATTACCCCAAGGGCTCTCCTGAGCCTCAGTTCTGAGTTGCCCGTACCGTGACCAGCTCAGGGTTTTCTGGACACCCAGAGAAACCCCTGACCCTCGCCTAGGGAAGGCTGGAGCTGTGCTGAGGAGCCATAGGCCCTGGCTGCCAGTGTACCTTCAGCAGCCTTCTGCCCCGTCCACCTTGGCCTGGGGGAGCTCAGGCATGGGTTCCACAGTCTCCAGCTGAGGTTCTCAAACTGGTCCTAGAGCTCTAGTGTTTCCAGAAGGAGCCTCAGGAATAGGAGGGTGGGGCTGGATGAGGCTGGGTGGATGGGTGTTGGTACCCCCCCTTCAACCAGAGCAGCTCTGCTTACATCTGCATTTCCTATTAGGGTCTGAGAAGGATTAAGAAAAGCCATTAACTCTATTGATTTTGTTTTTCTGATTGCAATAGAAGACCCAACAATACATTTGTGGAAAACAGAGGCCATGAAAGCCCCCCTGTCCCAACTGCTTAGAGGTGATTGCTTTAAAGCCTGGCACACTGTCCTCCACCCTTTTGGGGCATGTCCCAACAAATCGTTAATTACAGAAATGGGCTCATTCTGAAATAGCATTTTACAGCTTGATTTTTTTTCTCTGTTGTTGTACATAGACATGCCTTATTCTGTCAGACGGCTACAGAGTGCTCCATAGCGTGGACATGCTATATTTTATTAGAACATTCCCTTATTGATAAACATTTAGGCCATTTCCAATTTCTTTTTCACTCTTACCAGCAATGTTTCCATGAGCACCCTTGAGTATGCACACACGAGTGCTTGTGCTTCTGTTTCATGGGAGAGGCTCCTAGAAATGGAATTACGAGGTCGTAGAGTGTGTGGGTTAAAATGTTAATCAATATTGCCAAATTACCCTTCCAAAGGTTGAGCCAGTTCCCCCTCCCTCCAGTGGTCTGTGAGTGCTCATTTTCCCACATCCCTGCCAGCACTGCTTGTTATCAGTCATTTAAATTTTTCCCAATCTGATAGGCCAAAAATGGTAGCATGTCGTTTTCATTTGCATTTCCCCGATTGCTAGTGAGATCCAGCATCTTTTCCTGCATTTATTGGCCAATTTAGTTCCTCCTCTGCAGATTTCTAATTCACTTCCAATTTTTCTCCTCTTTTGTCTTTTTTCTTATTGATTTGTAGGGGCTCTTTGCATATTAGTGGTATTTCCTTCCAGTGTCTCATTTGCCTTTTAACCTTGTTTATGTGTCTTTTGCTGTACGGGTGTTTTACGAGTTTATGTACAATAGTTGGATTTGTTGAATTTTTACTTTATGGCTTCTGGGTTTAATGTCTGGCATAGAAATGCTTCCCCCACTGCATCAGATTTCATTTCAAATAAGAATTTTATTGCTGAAAAATCTTTGCAAAGCCCTGGTTTGTAGGCTCCTTCCCAGCTGCGTGTCTGTTCCTCTCGGCAGCTGCAGGCCTGGCTCTGGGGGAGGGGAGGGGTGGCCCATCCATTCATCCGTCTTCAGCTCTCTGCTCTCCCTCTGTCCAGCTGGCTTAGGGGTCGCTGCCGCTCTGTCTCTCTCAGAAACTCTGTCTCTCCTATGCTCTGCCCCCACTCCTGTCTCTGCTGTTTTCCCATCCCCAGCTGGTTTCCCATCAGGCAGCAGTAACTAGGGACGTGAGGTGGCAGTGGTGGCAGGCCTTAGTGGGTTGGGGACAGGATGGCAGCTGTCACGGAATGTGCCCCCCTTGCCCTCCACCTGCCAGGCTAGCCCCAAGTCATGTGGTCTGGCAGGGGAGGCCCTGGCCTGGTTCTCCCTCTCGAAGAGACTTTTCCTGCCAGAACTCAAGGGCGGGCTCTGAGCCAACCTTAGTCCCTCCTCCATCAGGAAGCCTTCCAAGACATCTCCTTTCCCACAGCCCTGGGCCTGGCCTTCCTTTCTGTCATTGCTGGTCTTTCCCTAACCTGCATTCTCAGTGCTGAGTTCCCCAGAGTCCACCTGGCCACCTCTCAGGACCTTGGTCTCCGCCGGTGTAACAGGTCCTGGGAGACATGGCACACACAGAGCTGGTGAGTCTTCCAAGCCAAGCTCTCTCTGTAAGGTGGTCCCTGTTACTCTCTCAGTACAGCCCCCACCCCTCAAAAAAAAAAAACACACCCAAAATCACAAGAGAGCGTTTACATGCTGCTGACAAAGAGATGAGGATTTGTGTTCCGTCAGGATGGCGGCCAGTGGGGCTCACTGGTTCTCTGCTCACCCCAGGCTTAGTATCACGCTAGCTCATGGGAGGTGCCCAGGAAAGAGAGAAAGGGCAAGGACCTAGGGTGCTAATGAGAAAAAACCCCCATTAACCTCCTGGAGATGTGAGCCCCAGGTGGACTGGAGGGGGGTCTTGGGCTGGGGGAGCCGTTGGGAGAAAAGTCAGGGAAACTCGGAGGTCTTTTAGAAGCATGGCTCGGGAGGGCATAACCTAAAACTCTGAGGTAACCTTCCCTGGGCTCCTGCAGTCCCTGGCCTTCTGTCCTGGCATCCACCCTCTGATCATGGTGGCCTGTCTCCTCTGAGCAGGAGCAGTGTCCTTTATTTCTCTTTGTTCCAGTGACAAAGCACATGGTAGATACTTAACAAAAGGAGAATGAATCTTAGGGAGTAGCTAGGGGCACTGATCAGAGGGTTCAGGTCTGGGGAAGAGAGACCTGGCTATGGGCTTGGTTTCTTGGTTGACTTGCTGTGCGACCCTGACCTTGCTGGGCCTCAGTCTCCCCATCTGTACAGTGGGCGTGGCCTCTCGAGCTCTGTGATTGTCCTGTTGTCCGGAGCAGGCACAGGCCTGCATGACGCACACACGTGGCACACCTGCCAGTGCCCTGCTTTCTGATCGGTGTTTGCTGAACGTGTCCTGGGTGCCAGCCCTGGTTAGTGCCGAAGCCACTTTGTCAGAGTCCTTGAATGGCTGTTTCTGTGGAGGTCTCACATTCTCCGGGGCATTTGCTCATTCGGCTGAACACACGGGCTGCACGGGATAAGAGCTCCCCGGGTCCCACTGAGGTGTCGAGGAGCCAAGAGGGCAGGTAGGAGGCCTGCAGCTGGGGTTTCATGTCTTTCTGGGGACCTGGCACACCGGCAGATCCTCTGTCCAGGAGAGTGCCCAGCTCCCACTGCACCTCCTCCCCTGCCCCAAATCATTGTCATGCTCTGCCTGTGGTCCCATTTCCATAGCAACTCCTTGTGATGCCAGAAAGGAGAGTGGGAGCTTCAGGAAGGTTTGGGGGGAAGGGAGCAGGAGGCCCATTCATTGTCTTGGAGCATGGCAGCTGGGGGCCCCGAATGGCACTGTGGGGATGGCTTACCCTGCCAGCTCAGGTGGAGTGGGGCTCAGGGCTGCCAGCCAGGTGGTCTGGAGGCCTTCCAGGGACAGGGCTGCCTGGGTTGGCCTGGGCCTGGCTGGCTCGTACCAGTCTACCGGGATCTGGCTTGGGAGGCCACTGACAGTGCCCTGGTCTGGCTAGACCTGGCTTGGAGAACCCAGGCCCAAGGAACTGCCCAGTCGTTGCTACTCCGTGTCCCAGGCTGGCACCACGATGTTCTGTCCTGTCCCCCAGGATCAGCAACCAGTGGGAGGTGCACCCAGGGCCAGCTGGCAGCAGGGCCGTAGTTTGGGGCTGGTGAACTGTGGGACTGGGCAGGCCTCTTTTCGCTGGTGCGGGCTGCTTTGTGGCTCTGTTGCCGGGACGGGAAAGCCAGAGCCGACCCTGGAGCCTGCTCAGCACCCATTTCTCTGCCTCCTTGGAGAAGCCTGCAGCCCATAATGCAGGAAGACCCTGGCCTCAAAGCATCTCCTCCATCTTCACCTACCACGCGGCTAGAAATTCCAACATTTGCGTCTTAAAAATTCCAACATCTGCGTCTTAGATTTGATAGAATGCTGATCCCGGGAGGGACCCTGAGGCCTTTTCCATCCTATGCCCACATTATAACAATCATCTTAGAGCCCCATCCACCCATCCTTCCATCATCCCATCCAGAAGGCCCCGTGAGTCCTCCTGGGGACCTAGGCCTGTGCCGGGTGGCACCCAACGGGGAATCCAGCAGAAAGAAGGGGCTGGCGTGGCCGTCCAGGGAAGGCGGAAGCTGCCTGCCTTCTCCAGGGCTGCCGGGAGCTAGGTGTTGGGTTAGATGCCAGCTTCCTGAGCTTCCCTTTCACCACC